>NC_086231.1:27644641-27904641 GCF_036321145.2 Pelmatolapia mariae
AATAAAATGAAATCCTTTGACGGGGGGAGGTGAGAAGCACAATGTCAAATTCCCCAAGCAGTAACTGAAGCACGTTTTCGGCTGATGCAGTTCCAGTCAACCGTGTGTCATATCAGCATCTGTGTGAGGAAGCTAAGCTACTTGTCCCATCAGTGAACATCCTCTATTCTGACACTTAGTAAGAAGACTGAGTAAAAAGGGTCAACAACTCCACTGTGACAAAGGAAATCCCTTCTCATTAATGGATTTAACATAAAGCTGTTGAAGTGCCTAATTCCTGTACTTTATGAGTGGATGTACATTTAGACAGGAAATGCATTCAAAGTAAAGACGGTCTTAAGATAGTCTTAAACGCAGATGGAGACAGGACAATAAGCTTCATGGTAACGGCCTGTTTAACGAGGCCTGGTGTTGGTTTTCCTCTGTTTTATAGCCGTACTTTTCCTGCTTTTCCTCAATGAATTCTGCCTCATTTGCCGTTTTCATATTTCCCCGACCTTCTCCATCCTCTCTTTCTTACTCTGTCTGGGATTGTCAATGGTTGAGGGAGTCATTTTAGAAAACCTCTTCTTTCCCTCTCTAAAGTCTCATTTTTCAACCCAGATGCACAACGCATCGGGAAATACTGGAGATGCGTTTCCATCTGCCACATGGGATGTTCGCAGTCCAATTTTCATCAAACAGATGTCATATATCAACCTCTCTCTGAGGACGCCACACTAAAACAGCAAGCAAGGGAGGGACCAGAGAGAGGGGAAAAAACAAAACCTAGGAACAAAGGAATGATCAGGAAAGCCTTTTAAAAGCAGCAGGCAGCATAATGTCAGACCCCACATGCTACAATGCATGCACACAGACAATCGCACTGAACAATGGCGAGGATGTGGTTACCACAGCATTGTGCATTAAACATTCACAAGATCTTTGACTCTACTTTTCCTCTCCTTCATTTCTTCTACCATTAAGATTTTCTCTCCTAAACAATAAAGGAAGTAATTGGTGGTGAACTCGCTTTTCCAATGAGACTTCCCATTGTGCCTTTGCTTTCAGGCTAAAATGCACCATAAAGGTTGTCAGATGGGCTCATTATGACTTGTTGGTGCTGAGCAGAAGTCATCAGTCATAAAGAAAAGAGGGGAGGTAGCTGGCAGTATGGCTAGATGGTGATTAGATAAATTGGTAGATTAACGGGCAGATAAATGACCCCGATACATCTGGTGTTAACATAAACTAGTGCCAATTATAGTAACTCACTAAATAGACAAAACGCATGAAATCTGGTTGTAAATGTTTTCTAAAAATGCTGATGAAACATTATCAAAATAAGATTGATGTGCAGTCTGAGATACATCTGTAAGTACAGTATATTTAAAGTCATTTTGCAATGCAGCCTGCTAAGCATATGTGAAGTTATAAACGTAGAGCAAAACAAAAAAACAGTCCATCACAGTGCTTTGAGACAGGTCGCGATTTGCCAACATTATAGTCACATAAAAATTGTTTTGCACGTCTGCTGTTTAGGATAATCACTATCTTAAGGTTTGATTATATTTCCATATCATGCCGCAGGTCAGCTACAGTCGGCTCAAGTTCAAGTGATGTAAACGTCATCATCAGGCAGCGAGAGCATACGTCTGTGTGTCTCCCTGTTTTTTGGGACCACGCAGACTGATCGTGGAAAATTTTACTTCACAGCACACCAACGACGCATTGCACGCCAAGTGCTGGACGTCAACCAGACATCAAAGAAGTAAAACAAAAACGCCAAGTTGGCTATTGGGTCTCCAGCTGTCCATATCAATAACAGCGCAAAGCAAAAAACAAGCAAAAAATAAAGAACTGCCAGGTAATATTCAGAGTATGTTTTTTTTGAAAGAAGGAAGTTATAATTTAAGGGGTTTTTGTAACATCAAAACAGAGAAGGTACGTACTACAAGAAAAAGCTTTTGTGTTTCTGTTCATGGAGTGAAACTGTGGAACAGTCTGAATATGGAATTAAAGCAATGTCCAAACATAAAACAGTTCAAAAAGAGTTATAAAAATATGATCTTCTCGAACTATAAAGAAAAGGAAAATATTGAAATTAAGTGAATGTCTCTATTTAAAAAAAAAAAAAAATTCATGATGTGATATTATAGTATATAGTATATCAGAAATCTGTTCACTATTTTTATTACAAATTATATCAGTAAGGCAGCTGACTAAATATTGACTGATAATTTATGGCAAAGGGGTGGGATTAAATAAGTGTTTACTTCTTCCCACTCCCTTTCAACATGTAAATTAATCAGAACGGTAGCTATATTGAAATGTATTGATTTTTTTTGTATAGTATTTCTTTTTCTCTCTTATTTTCTTTTCTAAATGTACCTGTATATTGTTTACATGTTTGAAATAAATTACCAATCAATCAATCAGAGTATAACCATAGTTTCAATTAGGCGTATTAGCATGCTATGCTAACATTTGATAATTGACACTACTAAAGCACAACTGAGGTAGACATTTTAATCATAAAACTAGGTTTTCAAAAACGTACAAAGTTCAGCTAATGATTATTCTTTAAGCTATGTTGTCTGTGGACCCTATGCATGTATTCATAGTTCTGTGGCAAACCCATTCAAGAGTTTTAAAAATATTTTAGACTAAACCAAACTAATGGACAAGCCTGATCAACAGATCAAATAACACTCCATATCCTTAGAGCCATGCCACTTTGATTATTTCAAAAGTCTTCCCCGTCACACAAATTTAAAATAATTACAGCAGCGTTAAATAAAAAACTCAATTTTCTCCCTGGATGTGTAAAATCTAACATAATGTACAAGAGTAGATTGTGCTCTGGTTTTCCACTAGACTAAATGTAATGAATGTATGCAAATATGGTCCAGACACATTAACTGTAAACTAACAAAACAGATGATTAATGGATAGGTGAGTGGATCTTATGGTTTACACCACATGACCAATCTTCCTCTTGCTACTCAGATGTACCAACCAACTGTTACAATCACCATTTGAGCACCACTCCTTTGGGTGACCGGTCCAGCAGCATGTGATGTCCTCAAACCCCCTAACTCTAACACATCTTTTAACATTTAATTTTAAAATAGCGAACAACTAAAAACTCAACTATTTAATTACACTAGATGTCTTTCTGAAGGTACTGTAACGAAATTTAAAGTAGTGCTTAAGTGCTTAAGTTATCTTGTTAATGCCATGTGCCAACACAATGCAAAGCAACTACCTAAACTTTACTCCCACAGAGGCCAATTGTCTTGTTAGTAGTGTTACACCCTCACTACATACAATGCTGGACTCTGTAGCTCCTCTTGGGGAAAAAATAAATAAATTGAGAGGTGACTGTCTGGTGACTCCTTGGTACAAATCACAGGTGGCATGCATTAAAGCAGATAACTTGTGAGTATGGAAGGAAATGGTATTGCACTCATTTAGAAGATCTTCATTTGGCCTGTTGCTCTATATCAAAGCCCTCTGTAAAACTAGGCTAGGGCTGTTCGATATAACGATATATATCGGATGACGATATAAAAACATCTATCGTTTCATTTTACGCTATCGTTTGTTTCGTGGTGTCGCAAAATAAACTGTTTACGGCAATATTTTTTCATGGTTTTGATGGTCACTGTAGTGGCTATATTAATTTCTTAAAGTTCTCTCTTTCTCTTATATTTTATACAACCACACTACGGATGGACAAGCGCCTGTTTTTATGCGTTGTCGTTAGCAACAACGACGGTAAAACCATCGTGCGTCCGCTTGTTTATTTTCCACATAAACCTTTCACAATAAAGCTCAAGATCCTGTTGAGACATTTCAAAATAAACTGAATCACGTGAATGAGTATGCAGAGTATTTACGGATAAGAAGCAAAAAAGAGCCGTCAGGTGCTAAAAAATAAACCTTAGACTCAAAACGTTAGAACAGGCTTTTCCCCGCAGCACGCTGTGTAATAAATACTTACAAAGAAAACGGTGGTTAAAACTAAAGTCTAAAAATGTATCGTTTCATACATCGTTAAAACACTCGACTCCAGGTACACGACGCCCAGCTGGAAACACTTCACGCAAGTCGAGCTGCCCGAGATATACAGAATTTACAGAAAATGTTAAATTTTTGTGATTTATATCGTTATCGGACAATAGATGTCTTATATTGGGATATGAGATTTTGGTCATATCACACAGCCCTAAACTAGGCCATTTTTAAGATGTAGCAAATTTCATTTTTTGTGTAAATATGAAGTCAGGAGCCCATGTTGATGTAAACACACACAGGGTTTTGAGCTGGTACCAATATATTTTTGCATTATGCATCCTTCCATATTATTAGAAAACATCCAAACATTTTAATTGATGTGCCGATGATACCCAGTGTTAATGACCTATTAAGTCAGATGACACAAAACATTTAGATACAGGAAGGCAAAAAAAGTCATTATATTTCACCCTAAAAATCTCTGAAATATGGTGTCTAACCAGAACTCTAAATCCGTCTCACATGGAAAGTCTTGATTATTTAGGCCCCATCAAATCTTATAGACCTCACAGTATAGTATTATCCTCAAAGAGCCTGTCACTCTCTGACTCCAGGCTGGCTTGAGGTTTCTAGAGAGTTGTAAATCTAATATTTGGATGAAAATGTTTTCAGATTTTAGAACCTGAATAATGTTCTTGATAAGGCCCATGTCTCAAATGTAGCATAAATGACATACTGTGAAAATTACTAAGTACTGACATAAAAGACATCAGTTATGCATAGTCATTATGAGAAATAGATTGTGTCCTTGAAAACAACATCTATTCAATCTAAAGTTAAAAAGCAAAACGTGGCTTGGCCTAATCTGTCACCTAAAGCTAATTCAAGTCTGAACTCATTCATATCAAATGCACATCAGAATCTCAACTGACTTGACAACTAGTTAGGGGAACTGTCTGTCAATATATAACAATAACTATAATTTCTGCTTTCCCTCTCCCCCTCCCAAGGTTTCCCTCCGTCCTTCCTTTTATCCTTCCCGTTCTCCCTGCCTGTCTGCTGGTGTCCTATCTGTGTCCAGGCTTTTCTGTTCATGGTTCAGGGCTTCTGTCTGACTAAGATGATTCCCTTGTGGCACCATGAAGCGAGACAGAGAGGGGAGGGGAAAAAAAAAATCTCATTAAAAAAGGGATCATCTGCTGTCAGCTACCAGCCCGGCCCCAGTCAGCCTCGGACACAGAAAAAATACAAATGGCCAGAAAGACCCACCAGTAATTTGGAGTGGTGCCATCTTGCACACGGCTTTGTGTCAGCTGTGTATTGAACAGAGCAGTTTCTTAAGGAAGAAAGACTGAGAACACTCATGCAGCAATGGAATATAAGATAATCACTTCAGAGAAATAATCATCTAATGTTTGTTTATGTTTTGTTTTCTAAATATGCAAAAACACTTCAGAAGTAGTTAGCAAAACCAAAAGAGAGCAGCTTTACCAGGCTATAGACAGCCACCATGAGGTATTTCTTTTGAAACACCAAAACCTAAAAGAAGAGCGCCACAAGAAAATAAGGTGGTAAATGAGAAGATTTTCTTCTGTGAAAAGCAATAAAGCGAGATGTAATTGCTTAATGTAAAGAACTGGCTTCAATTGGATGCTTGGTTAGCTCCAATGGAAAATTGGATAACAGAACAAAGAAAAGAGCAGCAGTAATTGTATCAGTCTCACAAATAATGATAGTCATTATCTTTTAATAAACTTATTGATCAAGTCTTAGAAACCTTTTAAAAATCTAACTAGAATATGAAGGACAGAAAGAACCCAGCAGCAGAAACATCAGCTTTTTCAGAGCATTTGAAAGTAAATAACAGCTGTACCCAAATGAAGCATCATGGGTATTTTTCATTTAAGACTGGAAAACAGGCACACAGACATCCGCTCTCGCTGCCTGATGACAAAATTTATGTCACTTTTGTATACATTTCTCTCGTTTTGTATACATCCCTCTTCACTGTATATATTTCTCCTGCATGCTATGTATTCCTGCTGTCGTCCATTTATATTTTATTCCAGCACAGTCTGTGTGGAGCACCCACAATTTCATTGTACATTTACAGTGGTACATTTTTATAACATCTTTGCAGTTTAAATTAATTGCTCTTCACTCAAACTAAAAAAAGGAAGTTTGGTAAAGTCAGACCGCAAAAAACTTCCTAATTGGTAAAAAAAAAGTGTTACATTTGTCTTTGTGTTATAATTGTAGAAGAAAGGAACTTCTTCAAACCAAAAATAATCCAAATGTGCCTTGCTGCCCTATTTTTCCTAATGATACTATCCATGCCACTTGCATTGCAAATTTCACCTGAGAAGGTTTCCTCATCACAAAAAATACCCCCATTCAAATTCAGCACTCATTAGCTAAAATGAAAGTTAGAGGGGGTTTTTTGCACTACAAAGGTTGAAACCATGAACATGTAAATCAATGCAAAAATGAAAAGGGGAGCTCAAAAGAAAAAAAAAAAGAGAATAAGAGAGAAAAAGGAACTGCTCTACTAATAACATGTACTGGTGGTGCAATAGGTCAATTTACACCACCTGGGTACAAAGCAAATATCCTAATACAATTTTTTTCCTGTCCATCTCATTCCCACCTCATTCGCTCTTCTTTCTTATAGAAAGAAGAAGCTCTTAAGGGTTTAACCTGCTGAAGCGCCCTGCCGCTGCACCCTCTCAAGCTCATCCAGGGATGATTTGACCCGTTTCCCTGATGTTTTCGAGTAAAGCATTATTACTTCCACCTCAAATCCCCTACTACTCCTCTTTGTTGATTCACTCAGAGAGGATGTTCTAATAAAGTAACTATGTATTTGGCCAAGGCTAGGTATTCACAGATGCTCTGTTTTGATTCCAAACTACATCGCAATTCTTTCCAATTTCCTACTGTACGCTGCACATAGCTCCAGTCAGGTCTGAATGGTAAATGAATCCTGTGTGGCTCATTGAATCCAATCAAGTGGATTAATGCTAGTTGATCAGGACAGCTAACCAGCACCTTCCCTTAGAAACAGCTCTCAAACAGCAGAGCAAATAATATTAGCAGTTTGGAAAGAGAGAGCTGGAACAAAGGTCAGACAGGTTTCGCTGTGTCTATGCGTCTGTGCGTGTGTGTATGCACCATATGGAGAACAAATTAGACACGGCACAAATCATTAGACAGTCTAGTGTGTTGAACAGGTCTGGCCTTGGATGCTTCCCCAGCTGTGGGATTTGAACAATGCTGAGAGGAACTGTCCACACTTGCCAGGAGTGTACGACTGTCGTGTGAAGGAAGGATGTTCTGTTCAGCGTTTTACAAAAGGAACACATCTTTTACTTTAACCTCTGTCATCCTTAATATATCGACAAGCAAAGCCTGAAAAAAAAAAGGTCTTAACAATCCTCTGCCTCAAATAATTTCTGTCTTCCCATTGAAACATATACCAAAATAGGACATTAGGCAAGAATTTGTGAATGAGAAAGTTCAAACAGCCAACAGTGCACATCCCACGCAGCAGCTCCGGACATCATCCTGTGCTTTCATCCACTCAGCTTCAACCCTTTTACCATTACAGAGCTAAAAACTATCTTCCTAAAGAAAAAAAAAAAAAAAGACTGACGCTGTCGCAATTCAAACCTATTTAGGGACAAAACTGCAGTGAAGTGGGATGACTCACACCAAAAAAGCCTGTCAGAAATATCACTGAGAATAGTCAAAGAACGTGACGTAGAAATGGAAAAAGAGAACAACAGAAGCCGAGTGGGCGTAAAAATATACTGAGGTGAAAAGAGGAAATCACATTTTTCAGTATGACGAGAAGAAAAAGAACAAACATGCCTCATCAAACCCACTGAGATCAATATTATATTTAATATATATACATGCGAGTGTGTAAGATATGAAGTGACGTGTGGATGTTGCTCATTGTGAGCCACATAGCTCAGCCAATTTCTCAGCTCCCTTATCTCCTCTCGATGGAAACATCGTTCTCTTTAAACATAATTCGCTGAGCACAAAGTATGAAAATCACAGAAACACGTATTACCCGACTCCTCCCAAAGATAACAAATTTTACCAAAAAAAAAAAAAGGGGGGGGGGATGAATTCTTGTAGTCTCTGCTCGTCACCTGAGAACTCCACAGTGACCACGAGACTTTTCCCAGTCAAGAAATGGTCTCACAACCTCGTGTAAAAACTAGATTTGTTTTACACTATGATTTTGTACAGATTAAACAAAATGGGTTAATTTGTGATCTTTAGAAGGATTGTAGGTTTATTTTATTACTTCTGGACAAGGCTGGTGCTAAGCAACAGGGCTGCTGGCAATAGCAAAAAAAAAGAAGAAGAAGAAAAAAGCTGTGTGTGTGCGCGTGTTCTGAGTTTCAGCTAGAGTCCTTCATCTGCTCTATTGCTGGGTAGCTAAAAAGTCAAGCGTCAAGTTTAAAGTTGTCTGGATGAGCAGGTCTCATATTTTGGTTATAGTTTCCTTTTCCTATTGTGTTCCTTTGAACAACTCTCTGCTCACACAGTGAAAGAAAGCAGAGGGGAAGAGAGAACCATAAATGGCAGCAAAAGGCCCAATGTCCTATTTCACACAGCTATGTTTTGATCAGGCTCTGCACTAGAATTTACATTGTAAACAAGAGAAGTTTTAATCTCATCAACTCTCTGTTAGAAGTTCAAGAACCAATAAAACGACAATTAAAACAAGAATAAACAGATGGGACTTTGTTTCCAGCGTGAAAGATTTTGGTGAACCATAGCAAGTTTCACAGTGGCTAGTATGCAGCTGCCTAGCTTACTGTGGTGAAGCTATGATAATGCTAGATAGATTAGAACTGGTTTGTTAGCCAAGATTAGTGGGCCAAGACTCTCAAGGGGCTGATTGTTGGCGCCAGACAAATGAACTTAATCAAAAACCTGTAGCAATATATATTTGAAAAAAAGACGTTAGTCGCTGTAATTAGGGCAGCATCAAGACGGCAGAGTTAGTGTCCCAAACACAACACATACAATAGGTTTGTTATACATACAGTAGAAGATCCCTCCACAGCTCACTGAGGGCCACTGCCTAATATCATCTGTTGTAGAGTTATACGTTTGATTTGTGACATCGCGAATGATTCCACACCCTTTAGACTTCACAACGATGACATCGCCTCTGATAACATAGTTTTTTATAAATAAACCTTCACCGACTGTGACATTTACTTTTGCTAATGTTAACATGTCTGTAATGGAAGGTACAAAAATATTTCACAAACACAATTAAGCTTTAAATGGGACACAAAGCGAAAAAAGGGGGGGAAAAAAACTTGTCTAGACTTTTATTTCAAATGGAAATCAACACAAAGGAGTTCCAAGGCTGGAACAACAAATGACAAAAATAATGAATTCACTTCTCATTTCTTCAGGCTGGTCTTAGAATGAATAGAATGAATTTCAATCAGCTTCTTGAACTGCAATGCATGCCGACATCCGTAAGTGGAACTATTCTGAAATATGATCGTGACATATACCCACAAGGCAAGCGGACCCAAAACTGGTCTCCCCTCTCTGCCAATCTAACCTTTGGTCTGAAATAAGTCCCACATGTGTACCTTTAGCAGGAGCATGACCCTATTAACCTCAAACAAGGCCTGTGTTAGGTTGTGCTAATGACAATCCCCACCCCACTCCCTCCTAACTTGTCTGGCTCATGATGGCTGACTGACAGTCATGCTTTGCACACACAAACAAACACACCTCATTACTGGGAATGGGGACACAAACACACACTGGACCTGTGGAGGCTGGTTATGCGTTGATAAGGAGGAGGTCAAACAACAGATGGCAGCCTGAGGATTAGTCCAACTCTGTCACAGTCAACTTCTAGTTAAACACAGTAGAAGCAAAGGCACACGCACATACACGCACATACACGCGCGTGCGCACGCACACACACACACACACACACGCACGCACACACGCACACACCTAAACTGCTCAATTTTTTGTAGCTAAATGTTTAAGTAGATTTAAATATAGTAGAGTTAAGATGATTCCCATGTCACACGAGGCCGGGGGCCGTAACACTGTTAAACTGTTCCTATTCAATTCAGTTTTATTTATATAGTGTCAAATGACAACAGTAGTTGCCTTAAGGTACTTTATATGGTAAGGTAAAGACCCTACAATAATACAGAAAAAAACCTAAACAATCAGACGATCTCCTTTGAGCAAGCACTTGATGACAGTGGGAAGGAAAAACTACTTTTTAACATTAAGAAACCTCTGGCAGAACCAGGCTCAGGGATGGGCAGCCAACTGCCGCCCCAAAATTTTTGTGGACTAACGGGAAAATACGGCAAAATACTATTTATTTTTTTATTTCAAAATACTTCCTTCTAGTTTTGCAGATGCCTGATGTGCCTCTCCTTCCAAAAACTTAGAAAAAACCCAGATGTGGACAAAAACTTCCCACAGTAAAAACACAGTAAGAACACAGTCTCACACAGCGAAAGTGATAAATGAAGAAAGATGAGTTCCATTTAATCAGCACCACAAAGCGTTCTGGGAAATGAATTGAATTTGACATTTGTTGTTATAAATCTATCCATTTCTGGTATTATGCAACTATGAAGGGTGCTGACTAAAAGCTGAGCACTGTTAAAACAACCCAATGTGGCACAGATGTGGCTGCTAAAGAAAAAACACCATTTCACTGATTATGAAACTAACACTTCCAAGAAACTGCGTAGTCAGAAGCCCCTGACAGCACAAGTGATGCTCGACACGACGTGTGCAGGCAATGATGTCTTTCTTGTTGTGCAACACTGACTGTAAACTCTTAAGGCCAAGTACGCTCATGCTCCAGAGGCCCCGCCAAATCCACCAAGTGCTCTGTCGATGCTTCGCATCTGTCAGGCAGCTATCATTAAAGTGGCTTCCACTTTCACTGAGGCTTGTGAAACTCAGTATCAGCCAAAATTATGGCTGCAGTTTGATTTAAAGCTGGGAATCACCAGACAGTATTATTTCAACCCTGCTTCTTTTTAGTGACATGCATTTTGTGACATGCTGAGTTTTGCTGTAACATATATTGCGATTTATCCCCTTGTTGTTCTCATGGACCAAGAGTCATTCAGACTGATGGCAGCATGTTGCCAATTGGTCTGCATTTTATTTATTTATCTGCAAATGTTCCACAGTCTCTCTGAGAGTGATTGCAGTCAGTCCAAGTCAACCTACCTGCAAGCAGTTGCAGCCTATCTTCTATCAGGCGAATGTGCAATGGCTTTCCAATCAAAGTGGTCACGAGTATTGCAACTTGGTCCTATGCTGTATCAATTTCTTTTCTCCCCACCGCTAGTTTGAATTGAAATGACGGCCATTTCCACAAAAACTGCCCATCTGCTCTTACTTTAAAGGGAAACCTCCATTTCCAGTTTGTGTCACACCTTTTCCAGTTGTACTGCTGCTTAGTTAGTAGTTAGTATTTGCAGACAACCGTGAAAAACTACAGGCAGCTGTGGCAATCAGCTAGCAACCAAAGCAGTCAAGGGAAGGTTTATGGCCCAGAAACCACTGGGAACCACTGACAACCAGTTGGGAAATACACATTTCTCTTTAGCAACCAGTGATCCTATCGCGTCCAATACAACAGACAACTCTCAATGTGCGCATGACATCATGTGAGAAACCTCAATAAATAAAGTGTTTCAGACACACTAAAAAAATAAATAAAATCGTCTTCACCTGTTATGACCTGCTGGAGCTCACAGGTGTCAGCTAACTAAAATCTGATTGTTGCACCAGGCAGGCAGTGAGGTAAGAGCAAACGAAATGTGTATGGCTCTGTGCGTGTGTGTCCAGTGTAGGTCTGTTATGTTTGCCCCATCCACACACCCTTCTGTTGTCCTACATCATTAATCAGGCTCAGCAGGGGGGATTGTCTCTCAATAACATGCACCACTAGCTCCTAAGATAACCCAAATGAGTCTTCTTACACACACCCTCCCAAAACAGTTACAGCAGGAAAAGCTCCGTCACTCAGTTGCACACACAAAAAGAAGTTGAATTTGAAGATACTTAACCAATTAGTTGATTTTTGACTTATTCTGTTTACACATAAACAAATGAGTTGGACTGATCTTCTTAAACATGCAAATTCTGTCAAAAAAGCAAATATCCATATTTATCTATATATTTTTACTTTTTTAAGAAAGAACGAGCCAATAACCTATGATAGTCATATTTAGTCGGTTATTCTGATTGAATAATGAGATTGTTTATTACTGCGCCCGCAGTATGTGATGCATCTCTATTGATCCAATGTAATGCGTCCAATAATTAGTACAAACAACTGTCACGCACTCAGATTTTAAACAGAAATGTAAGCAACTTGCGAGCAAACACAGTGGAATGCTAATGTGCCAAAAGTTCACAAACAAGACACAAAGAAATGCACACTCACATCAACCAGTCTTCTTGTGCTTGAGATTCATTATTCAGGGACTTCTCGAGCACAGCTTGTCTGAGTTAGAGCATCTGGAACTCAAACAGGCCAGACGTGGAGCTGAAACTGAGCGAACAGTCCTCTCCAGCCTGTCTAAAGTACCTTTAACTCCATCTTCATGCAACCACAAATAGCAAGACGTACCTGCTTACCTAAAGGAAAGAGAGAGGCACAAATAGAAAGGCAATCTGACACTCTGGCACCCTAACAAAGCTGACTTTTTAACCAGTCGCACTCATATTCACTCCCAAATTCACACCTATACGCAATTTAGAGTTTCCAATTAACCTAACCCCACTAACTGCATGTCTTTGAACTGTGGAAGGAAGCCAGAATACCCGGGGAGAACCCACACAAATACAGGAAGAACATAGAAAGACCCAGGCCTGATGGTGGAATTGAACTCAGGACCTTGCTGTGAGGCAACAGTGCTAACCACTCTGCCACTGCGCTGCCCTTACTTTATACTTTTTACTTTATATAGGGCTTCCTGACCAATGTCTATGCACGTTAAGCATTTTACCTGACATCCACAGCTAACCTGACATGCTTGTCTTTGCTCTGTTGGAGGAAGACAGGGCATCCGGAGGAGACCCATGTAGACACAGGTGGAACATACAACATAATAGTAATTAATAGATATAAACCCCCCCTACACACACACACAGGCAGACACACACGCCTAATTAAATGGCCTTTGGCTTTATTCTCACACGACACACCGACTTTGTGGTTTTTTTGGGGTGGTTTTTGTAAAGACACCAATTTGGTCTCCTGTTGCTTTCCATTTCAGCTTGAACTGTAGTCAGAATGGAACATGAGATTTCAGCTGAACACCATCTGGCATAAACGGAGACACGCTTCCTGGCTCAGGTGTCAAGCTATTAAATATTACAAGCTTAAAGTCTGTACAGTCCATTCTTCGTATGGCTGGGAGCACGAGCAGGCACGTGTGGCAGTGCTAACGAAAAAAAAAAACCACACAAAACAAAACACAGGTGCATGGAGTTCTGCGTGGGCTACACAATCTAAGACATCCCTCGAGTTAAACAGAGTGTCTGGCATTTAGCACCTGCTCTCTCACACACAGTACCACCCCACTTAGATGTGTCTTTCTAAACATACACACACCTGCGCACACTGTCTGCATTAGACCTGTTTGGGGAATCAAATATCAATTAAGGGAATACAGGGGAAGAAAGAAGCTTCCTATTACCCCCTCCGATAGACACCAAGCATTCACACACACACATTAAAAAAAGAAACATTTTAAACAATTTTTAAAATGACCAAGAACAGGTGAAAAGGGGTGACAAACCAGACCTGGAAACAACTGTGGCGTCATTACACAAACTTGTCACAGATGTTGATCAAACACAGGCTCATAAAAGGCTGGAAATGGTCTTAGAATACATTAAAAGATAAACAAACAAATAAAGTCGAGAGTCTCATAAGCCAACCAGATGGAAGATAAAATGTGCCATTTAAAAAAAAAAATATATATATATATATATATATATATATATATATATATATATATATATATATATATATATATATATATATATATATATATATATATATATATATATATATATATATATATATATATATATATATATAAATATATATATATAAATATATATATATATATATATATATATATATATATATATATATATACATACATACATACACACACACACACACACACACACACACACACACACAGGCTAAGGCAGTGTGAGCTTTGTGTTCCCACATGACAGGAGACAGGACTTTCCATACACTGCGGGTTATCCAATCTGTCTCCCTCCTGTTTCACCACCAGCGCTCCAGGCAAACAATTTACATTTTACTCTCAATGTGCTTGCACGCCGTTCATTATATCGCCATTAGTTTCTGCTCAGCGAGGACATTAAAGCCACTGTAATGAGGAAGCAGAAGTTTGGCTTAAACAGATAAATAAATAAACACATAGATAAATAAAGAGGAGACGAGGAATGGTCTCGTCAGAATCAAACGAGAAACAAATTACACCCCAAGACCACTTATAAATATTGGAGTCTTTGATCCCCACACCAAATGAGCGATTCAGTCTGTGGGGGAAATGATGAGTGTGTGTGTGTGATGTGTGTGTGCCACAGGCAACATAATGTTAGAGGGGGGTTGAATTCAGGCAAAGTTAAGCTCATTGTTTAAGAATGCAGAGATATACAGCGCACATCACAGCCTTTCTGACAAAGCAAGGCCAGTCAGCTTAACCGGGCTAAACTGCTGACTCTCTGTGAACGTGTAACCTGATGATGCCATGCTGGAGAGAGACGTAAGAAGCTTCGACGCTGCTCACAGTGTATGTTAGCTTTCGCCTCCAGGTTCCTATTGAGTCTAGAAAATACAGTAGACTACCTACACTAATATATTGCAGTAATACTTGGTAACTTTTGATGCTATAAATTCCTGACCAACTTTCAGTTGAATAAAATGTGCAACTAACTCATGTGCAGACAACTTGGACCCCTGCAGATGAGTCTCTATGGCAATTGTGTCTGGATAGAAGTTCAAAAGAAAGTTCTAAGTCTTTAGCTAAATGGATTACAGCCCAAACTGTTGCTTTCTTTTCCTTCCTGATATCCATTATTCTCATTAAGCACAGCTCATGTATTACTCCACCGTGGTTACCTCCAGTGCCAGCTTTAATCATAGCAATGACATAGCTAAAATTATACACTTTGTGGTACAAAGTTACTAACAACTGAACCCAGACGCGCACACACACACACACACACACACACACACACACTCACTCACTCTTTTGGAACTTTGCCTTTGTAGCCATTATTCCAAGTATCACTTGACAGTTTGTAATAGTCAAAATGTGTGATAATACTTTCAAATTTAAATTGACAACCAGAATGCTGAGCTTTTGGCATTAGGTCTGATCTAGACCCTGTAAATGCTGCAATAGTAAGACATGTTTAATGAAGGCAACTAGCTAGTGCATGGTTGAAACTGAGATATGGCCAGCTGTTATCAGTTTCAAGCTAATGACATGTTCTTAAAATCTTTAACAATGCATAATGGAGAAAATGAGTAATGCACAACTTTACAGAGGGTTAATTTACCTCGTGAGACTCTGCACAGCTAGAAAAGGGCAACAGGCAATATGGCAGTGTCTCAATGGACTTTGGAAAGAAAAAAGAAAACATGTCTACAGTACATTACTGAAACAAGCAAGCTACTTTTACTACAGTGCCATCTGTGGCATGGATGCTGTACTGAGCCAATCTTCTAAGACATGCTAGCCTTTGGACAGACCATAACGGAAGTTCAACAGTAAAAATGAATAGGTAGTTGTGCATTTTATAACAAAGAGACATGTTTTCTATGCTTTAATTTATCTGAACACTTGCTCAAATAAATTTGGACTCACAGTCCCTCCATACCTGCAGGCCAAGGATCTTTGATGGAAATAAGACTACTTGTGGTCTGAGCCTTGTGGAAGCTATCAGGCACCATCGTGCCTGTCTGTCTGCACTCTGGTTGGTCTGAGATGTGCCCTGTGGTGTGGGAAAAACCCAGCTTGGTGGATTAGATGAGAGAAAAGGGGATTTGCTGGTTAAAAGCTGACCTCTGACATGCATACAACGGCCTTTTGATTCAGCACATCAGCTCATTCTGTTTTCCGCCTCTGGACTTTGCAGTCACACTGTCACATTCACTGTCAAGTCTTAACAGGATAACATGGGTTTATTATGTGACAGGAGGCAGTTGGGACTGTGCAGACTAAGTGTTACAGCACAATACTTTGCATACGCTGGACAGACACTAAAACCACG
This sequence comes from Pelmatolapia mariae, assembly GCF_036321145.2. Classification (NCBI taxonomy): domain Eukaryota; kingdom Metazoa; phylum Chordata; class Actinopteri; order Cichliformes; family Cichlidae; genus Pelmatolapia; species Pelmatolapia mariae. The sequence goes on from NC_086231.1 coordinate 27,661,010, forward strand.
ACACTATTCATGGAGAGAGTCAAAGGTGAGTCTGCGGGCACTTCTGATCACATTTGCAGGTGCATATTTGGCTTTTATTTTTATAGAACCTATTTGGCCATGCATGTTTCCAGTGTTGGATATCCTAATCACAGTCAAAGCTAATTTGAACTCTTTCAACATCACATTCAAAAATTGTTGGAGTCTGTGTGCTGGTCACAACTACAAGAGTATCAGGTTGAGAAATAAATCGCAGAGGGACTTTACAAGGGAAGGCTACATTGCTGGTGAGTTACTTGGCTCTCTGGTTTCACAAGATTTTCAAATAATACAAATACCTCCACAACTCAAGCACTCTTGGGGCCACACCACTCCACAAAAGTCTGTTTTTTATTCTTTTGATGCATCTGTTCCACATTTCATGGGTGGGAGTTAACCAAATGTCACTGGCAAAAGTTCTTGGTACTGATAACCTTAAATAACTTAGTTAAGGTAACCATTTAAAATGAGGGGCCAGTTTCATAGCGACTTTTCATCTTTGCAAACACATTGTAGCAACATTTGACATTTGATTAAAATAAAGAACAGAAAAATGTACTCTTCATGCTCTTCTTTGGGAGGTTTTTGAAACAGTATTCAGATCATGCTGCTTAAAATTTCATTCAACTGTGACCAAGATCATACATCAAAAGAAACATTTTTTTTTAAACCCACTCAAAACGTCTGACGTCAAATGAGCAACACTAGCCTCTTCATTTCCAGGTTTTTTTCTTTCTCCCATGTCTGCTTACTGCCCATATTCACTGGTCCTCCTATTGTCTTACTGATAATACACAACTTATCTGGCTTGTTGTCAAGGCAGCAGCAAACTTAGAGCACATTCATCATTGCCTTGGCAACTGGTCAACCTGCACAAATAAACTCGGTCAGATGAGTGATAAAGATTGCTGGAGAAGAGAAAAAGAATGAGTCTAACCTTCAAATATGCAGAGCTCTTGGCGGTTGAGCTGGAGCAACGGAACCATTATTTTGCAAAATAAGGGTGATGATGGCCTCAATCAAATCACAAAGATGACTTTGTCAGGTGTTTCCATTACCAGTTCTCATTTCTATCCATCTTAATCCAAGTGATTCAATGTCTTTGTCTTTCGTTAGTGCCCACGCTGTTTTTTTGCAACACACAGCCTTATAAGAGCACGTAAAGCTACTTCACATCCACATGTCTGAACTGGCTAAAACATGTACCATGCAAGTGAAATGCACTTAAATTCAACCTGAGTAATTTGTCACATGTCATCAGCCTATCTGTTTACCTTTTCCAGATCATGTCTCTCCACTCCATACCTAAACAGTAACACAAAGCATTTAAGAAAATAAACTTTGAAAATGTATAGGACAAGGTTAGGCTTGTTTCGCAGCTGCAAGATCTGGGCACTTTGCAATCAACAACGAACTTTTCTGTATACCAAAGTATAAAGAAAAGAGTCAGATGTGAGGGCGTCTGTCCGACAGCTTAAACTGAGCTGAAATTGGGTCATGCAAAAGGACAATGATCATAATCACATTAGCATACGTTAAAGAGAAAGGCTGAAAAAGAAAATAATTAAAGTTTTGCAGTTGCCCAGTCAAACTCCAGATCTCAACCTGACTGAAATGCTGTGGTGACGCCTTAAGAGAGCTGTGCATAAACAAATTCCTGCAAAACTCAATGAACAAGATTGTAAAGAAGAGTGGCCAAAGTTTCTCCACAACAATGTGAGATTGATCACTTTGTGTTATCGCTGCTAAAGGTGCTTCTACAAGCTCCTGAATTATAGGGTGTATGTAGTTTTTTCACATACACCCTATAACTAACAACTAATTTTGGGCAACTGCAAAAAACAGACAAGCCAAAAAAATTACAGCCACTCAAATAATGACTGTCTCTCTTATAACAGCAGCAGGGACACACAGTGACCCGGCAGCAGTGTGCTTGAACAAATCTAACATGGAAATTCCTCAGCTTAAAGCATCTGCTGCAAACACAACAGACAAAACACAAACAAAACACAACAAAGCACCTGTAGAGTCCATGCCCTAACTCCTCAGAGCTAATCTTGTACTATCTGATGGACCAGGTAGTACTAGAGTATCCTAGATGATCCAGATCCAAATATCTCAACTGAGGTTCTTATTAAAAAAATAAAATAAAAAAGAGCACATACAAATAAATAAAACTATTAAGAATAATCAATAAATAACCATCAGACTCTTAAATATAGTTATTGACACATGTTTTTGACTAAAACACCATAGGAATGAATACGGACCTGCCAGCTATAGCAGAATGTTTCCAAACACTTTCTCAATACCAAAATGCCCCCAAAATTTACAACCACAGGCATAAAAATAAAATGTTATCCATTTGCTGGTGTGTGTGAGTTCTAATGTTTCGGTGAGGCAGTGCTACTTCTGGCCTTTATCAGAGGTAGCTGGCCATGCCTCAGAGCTTTCTTCGACTTTTTTCTGCCCCCTCTCCATTCTGACTGCACTCAGATCAGTTGATAGATACCTGTACAGTTTGGCAATGAGAACCAGCCTACTCTCTCATCCATGAAATATAGGCTTCACTTAAGAGCCTCTCTGCTATTAATACTCTCTCTCTCACACACACACAGCTCTATGTGCACACACAAACACATGGGCTTAAGAAAACGCCAGATACACAACAGACAAAGTCCATGAACCAGCAGAACAGTAGCAGAGCATTACAGCTCATCCAGCATGCCTATTAGATTCAGCATTGACTCACGCAAACCTGCAAGCAGAACGAAGACGACACCTCGCCCACTCTTCAGATGACGACAAATTACACACAGAGACAGACGTGGGAAGGGAAAAAAGACAAAGATGAAGAGTGAAAGGGGCTTTGGAGGAGTAGAAGATAAAGGGTCAAAGCTGTGGCGATGTGTGCAATTCACCCAACACGTTAGAATTTCCTTTTTCAGCTAACAAACTTGGTCAAAGTGACGCATCAACATGGTCCAAACTCAGTCCTTTTTGATAGAGAGGTTATCCGGTTCCTTTCTTTACTAATAGATGACACTCAATTCTCTTAGGTCCACATGCCACTTAAGCCAACCAATATTGAGGGGGCTGGCTGAATCAATAAACCAATCAAATAATTTAACACTGCAGAGTCATCAAGCTTCTGTTTTGCAATTTAGACAAACAAGGCTTTGTGTTCCACTGGGATTTTGGGGTCTGTAAAAAACAGGACAAGTAATTAAAGTAATGGGAACGTCAAAAGGAAACTGTCACCCTTTCCTAACGTATGAGTTTTCCCTAATAAAGTAATGATCCACACCACGCCAGTGTCTTCTAGTGCTGCAGGTGTGAAGCTTTGCTATTATGGAAAAATCTCCAATCTCTGATATTCCAGTTAACACATTAGTCAATGAGGATTTCAACTTGGATGAATCCATGTTGCGCTTGTACAATGCTGTCCTCTGTTGGCTGCAAAAAAACAAAACAAAACCCAAAACCAAGGAACATTTTATCCCCTCCAAATCACCACAGCTGAGGAAGTATTCCAAAGACAAGAAATTCCTGTAGGATTGTGTGTTCAAATTGTGGTGTTAGCACAGCTCCTTAAGGCTTTTCCCTTCCACACCCAGCCCGAATGAGAACAGGTGGCTAGACGGTGAGAACTGAGGATGGGGGGGAGGGGATAAAACAAGAGGAGAGAATCAAAGAAGGCTTTGAAGTGGAGCACTGTGTAAACCTCTGCAGCGGTCTGGCAGTCTTTAAACTGCAGAGATGAGGAGATGCATGAATGGAAGGATGCCAGGACTGAGAGAGGAGGCCACAAGATGAAGGGTTAATGAGCTGAGGTGAAGCAGTGATAAGTGGCACTATGAGACAGAATGACTACAGGTGTATGAGCAGGAAACAAACAATGGAAACTATTGACTAGGGTAAGTATAAGCTAATTACCCTTGCATTTCATTTTAGAGGCAGAACAAGGTGACATTATACTACTGTCAATCTTTCATTTTCCATCAGTCTCATCTTCCCTGTCAGTCTAACCACCCACCTATTCCTGAACTGAGAAATCAGTTTACTGATGAACTGATAGCCAAAGAATTTGTTTTGCGGCTTCAATGACTTATCAGTCCTTTAAAAGACGAATCAAGAAACTATTTGCAGTCTCCAGGAGCTTTTTATTTATTTCAGTTCTTAGTCATGTTTGCTGTAGGAATGGGTGCAATAGGGATGGGTAAAAGACTGCAGGGAGGGTTAAGACAGTCTGAATAGAGATATACATGAAGTCAATCCTGGTGACTTAAGTGTCTCCCCCTTTTTCAGTTTAAGTTACACTAAATGAACATATATCAAAGGTTGCCACAGGATCAAATGCAAGTTTGTCATTGATTCCCATTCCACTTATTCTGTAGATATCCACACTAACTTGGATTAATATCAAATATTGTACAGTCAAAGCTGACAGATAGTTACACTTGTTGACCAGCTTCTCAATGACAGTTCAAAGGCAGCTCAACAGACAAAGCCTTTAGGGTATGGATCACCACCAGGGCAAACGTCAAGATGAATGAGCATGACTAGAATGTAAATCAAGGGGAGTTGCCAATGTTTGTTAATGTTGGAAAAGTTAAAGCTAGAGAGAGCTGAAGGCTTATCAGGATGTTGGGCCAAAAGCCAAACTTGTATATGGCAATTATCATAATGAGTTAATGTCATACCTCAGAAATAGACGGGGAATTGTTAAGAATTTGGAAACCTTTTGAAAAGAATTAACAAGCTGACGGCATGAATTAAAAGACAATGGAGCCAATCAACCAGTAAACAAAGTGGTTAATACAGTTCAGTGTCTATTAGACATGTTTGCCCCCTGCTGGTCAGTTTATTTTCACCACATAAACAAGAAAACAATAAAGAAAAATGCTTTTTAGATCATATTGATATGTAGTATATGATACTGGTCTTTACAGTTTTGCTTTTTAAGAATGTTGAAATTTAAAACCATTTTAAAATTGTTAATAAATTGTGTTATATGACATTTCTTACACACACACACACACACACACACAGAGTGATTATATAATATGTTGTATTAAACTATTTGAAACTTGGCATGTGAATAATGTAAACTGAAGGCACACAGTTTTTTAATCATTGAATCTACTTTTACTTGTGCGTAGTCTGTCAGTAAATGACTACAGCTCTAATGATAGAGAATTACAAAAGCCAATTACGCAAGCACAGAGTTTAGAAACCCAACACCTCTCAGGGGGTCCTGTTACACTTCCAGAACCCACCTGGTGGATGATATGACGCCGCCTGCTGTTGTGACCTACATCCATCCTTCTCTTAGGGATAAAATTGGTCTGTTGGTGAATGCACCACAAGCTGCATCTAAACCAGATGTGAGGCTCCGTCCTCACAGATTCTACAAATGAGTCCCAAACCAAAAGAAAAAAAAGAAATCCAGTATAATGCCAGTCCATCACAGTAGACGAGATCAGTCGATACTATTGTGTCGGAAAAAAGAAGTAATAAACGTGTTCGTGTATTTTCTGCAACAATGTGCACAATCAGTATTAAAAAGCAGGGAATATGTTAGAATCGTGTGCTTGTTTCAAACAAACATTCCTTTACTCATGCTTATCATTAAAATTCCCAAATGCAGAAGGGAAGGCATAGTACAGGAATTTTGCTCAAGTCTATAATCTCAGCCTGGCTGTTCAATTTTGATTCAAGGATATCATTGGAATTCAACAGGCAACCACCAGCCCTGCAGGAAATCAGCCGGCGACATGCGTAGGCCATCCTCATTTCCGTGACCAACATACGTAATCCCCATCTAGACCAGCCTGTTACAGTCAATTATGGGGTGATTCGGATAAAGAGGAATATGAGGAGAAATGGCAGGGGGAAAGGAGCGAGGGACAAAGCCAGCAGTTAATGAAAGCAGAGAAATAGGAAGGGTTGACTTTAGCCCGACACGGTCCGAAAACCCAAAGGTCAAACTATGATTGATATCACGGAGTCAAAGCTCCCCAGGCTTGCATTATCTGTAAACATCAGGCATAGAGCCAAAGTTCCTGCAGGTTTGTCAAAATAAAACCCCTTCAAAATAAACCTCCAAAGGGCAGAAACAAAACATGCCATTCACACATTAAAAAGCCAAGTTTATTAGTAAAGTATTTCGCTTCCTGACCCATATGAATGCTATTAGGAGACGCTGCTGACGCATTCTGCATCCAAACAAGCCCTGAAAAGGAGAAAACACAGCAGGTCAGGGAATGTTTTCATCCCTGGAAACTATCAAGCAAAGATGCTTACCATCTACATGCCAATACACTGACACAGCTTTGGTGATAAATCTAAAGTTTCCATTATCTGGCACCGGCCACCACTGGCTTCCTTCTCCCTTCCCCCTCACCTAAAACTGAGTCTTCTTCAGTGCTGCAACAGCCAGAACCCATTCAAATGGCCAGGCACCCTGACAGTTTTATTTGCCAGATCGTCTTGTTAACACAGTGAATTGAGGGGCCCAGCCTGTGTTATGCAGATCACACCAGGTTACCGAGGGGACAGACGTCAGCAAGCCATTCAGGGCTGGGTTAAAACTCAACCGTGATCCCTCTCATTCTCCTGCAAACATCATCTCTCCTCCTTCCTCTGTCCTTTTCTGCTTCTCTCTTTATCTCCTCAGAACCGCTTTTAGCCAGCTGAAGTTTCAGCCAAAGCGTCGCTGCACACAAGGGCAGGCTTTGTCCAGCACCAGTCAGCTCTGGCAAAACCTGAACTGAACCTACTGCCTTAAATTAAGTTTTATGTTGTGCTGCTGGACGGAGGAAATGAAAAACTGCTAATGGCAAGATCTCATTGGATTTGCCGTCTGATTCATGCCTGGACTGACTCAAAGCTTCAAAAACAGGTTAAGTGTAATTTTTCAGGTGTGAAAACACACTGGCGTCACGCAGAAGAGTCATGTGATCCGGCGGGTCAGACAGCACGTTCACACTCAGGGTTAATGTTAATAAGTCTGGTAATGAGTCTCATTAGTACAACGAAAATCAATCAAGCCAAAGGCAAGTATTAAATATTTAGCAGGAACATGTTGAGCGAAGAGAATTCGCTCCTATCACTAACCTACCCAGAGCTGCCAACTTGGCTTACTCGGTTACACATGGACACTAACACACAAGCAGCCAGCAAACCGAAACTTTTTCATGTGTCCATTTTGTATCCACATCAGGACAGCAACCTCAAAGATCCCAAAAGACGTTTAGATGTCCTGGATCTTCCACTGTACCTTTAACATTACGCAGACCGGAACCATTTGGTTTACTTGGGTCTGTCTATGTTTTTATTTTTGTACACAGGTCTCTCCAGAAAAAGAGCTCTCAGTCTCAGTGAGATAAATGAAGGATTTATCAATAATTATTATTATAATAATGATTGCATTTGAGTAAAACAACAGCTATAGCATATTCTCAAAGGGATTGTCTCCTCACTTTAGCACAAATAGCTAATTTCTATAAAACACTCACTTTTATAAGCCAATCTAAAACTAAACCAGGCATGATCCCTCCTATTCTACTCCTGTTAATATTCTTATAAAAAACATATCCCAATATTTCAGACTGTATTTGGGAAAGATAATAATCAGAGGGGGCATTTACCCTCAGATTTAGAATGGTATTTTTTGCTACTTTATCAAATGGCAAATAACACAATATAAGAACAAGGGATAGAAGATTAAATGGCAAAGAAAATGTCAATGCTGAAATTCTCTTTTCAATTACATAAATTTATCAGCGTTTTAAATTAATAGTAAGAAATTTGGCAGCAACACAAAGAGAGCAACCACCTGAAATCCCAATAACTCCCAAAACTAATCCTAAATTATCCCAGATTCAAAATCAAGCTTGTCATCAAATTTAAATTCAGCTTAAAGAAAAGACTAAGAGTAGTACAATAGTGTTTTAAGTTGAGTCCATCAGCAAAGCGTGAACCTTCAGCATACATGGATATATGAACCAAAATGTCACGGCAGATCATCCAGTAGGGTGGATATTACCACATAATCTATTACAAATGTGTGTTGCTTTTGTCAAACAGCTACTGTGACCAGAGCACACAGTAAGTGTACACACATGCACGCACACATTTCCCCCCTTCTCATTCCTATCTCTGACCCAAGGGTCACTTTAAGTCCACTGCATTGCAAAACATTACAACTACGCCTTAAAAAAAGGATAATAATTTTTTTTTAAGCATGAAAACCCATTAAGTTTGGCCTGGTATGGAAGTAGGACGTTCCTTAAGAAGTTACCCTGTCTTTTTCTCTGTTTAGCCTCAGACACAAAGACTTGCTGGAGCAATAAAACAGCCTTTTGCCTCAGCACACAGTTGTGTTCCTGCAGGCAGTCTGTGTCCACTGACTTTTTATTCCAGCTTGGTGGGGGTAGAGGGTGGGGAGTGGGTTGACTTTTTATTGTGGGACTGCACAGACGAGCAATTAAAGGCTGCATTCCTGAGGCTGCCGTTGCCTCTGTATAGTTACCGGCAAAGGAGACTGGATGGTCTTTATGGCTCAGAAACTCCCAGCCTATTGTGGATTCCTATCAGACAAAACACTTCATAAATCCACGCTCTCTGAATGAAATGTCTCCGACCCAGCTGACTTTTGTTTTGCCAAAACACTGCGGTGAGTTATAACGTCTTTTTGATGCGTTCTACATCTGTGAGAAAAATGGTACTAAAATAGTTCTAACATGCTGCAGAACAAGGTCATACTTTATAGGCTGCACAGGTGTAAAAACACAAACTTCTCAGTGTTACTGAACTTATAGTTTGGAGCTTCTCTTCTCCATGTAAGCCTTACTAGGGGGCGGGTCAGGCAGCCTATTCTTTTCCAATGCTCACAGCATCTCCACAGTTGCACAAGCATAGTCACCGGCATTCACACTCTAACCCAATCCTCCCGTACTCCACAGCAGGATTACGTCTTCCAACAATATGCAGTTTGTTTCGCAGCATAAGCACATTTATACCCTCACAGTTGTGACAGCGTGACTGCAGAAGCAGCAGGCTTGAATCCTTCCTGCTGCATGAATGGTCTCTACTGTAAAACTATTATCCTGGAGCACACAGGGGCACAACAATTGTTTCCTCACAGTATGATGCATGGCTGACTCTATTCAACAGCCCAAGAGTTTGGAAGAGTTCTTGAAGAAGAAATCACAGTGTTAAGAACGGCTGCTTTGCCAAACTGGGTGCAGGAGCACGGCAAATGACTCTCGCTTTAACCCTTTTCAATGAATGAATGAATTCAGTGACTTGTAAAGATGTAAAAAACAAAAGAAACATTGGACCTTCCCCCATCACTGGTGTGATATGGATCGCTCACCCATCTGGGTAACAAGTGCTGTACCTCCATTTGTGCAGGGCAAAGCCAGGACACTGCTCTCCACAGGTGACACAGGGCTGTCCTCTCTGAGTCTCATCTGGAGGGTTCTACTTGGAACAGAAAGAAACGCAGGTCACAATAGCAGGTCCCCTAAACTCCTCACTGCATGGGGCTTTAAATGACTGTCATTAATTAGCTGGTAATTTAGACTATTTACATAACGCATTGAACGCATTGCATTTTCAAAGTGTAACACTATTTTAAATGACGTCCCTAATATGACCTAAAACACATGGGGGGCATTTGTAATGGAAATAAGTGTGTGCGCTTCAGAATTCGCTCAGAAAGCAGCTGTGCGCAACAGAAAACATCATCATGCTGACTGTGCTGTTGTGTCACATCTTGAGTTACATATCTCGACAGCTCAGATTATACTGGATCTCCTTAGCAACAGAGCAGAGCAGATACAGAGAAGAAAACCACACAACAAACACGAGCATACCGCGTGCAGTGGGAGCTGAAGCAGCGCTATGGAAACCATCAAACCTCTACTAACTTTATCCTGCCAACTTACCGATCTGCTGGGATCTCTTCTCTTGGAGCTGCGACTGAACATGACCGCTTGAACCCAGAACAGCAGATGTACAGTCGTGCGCTATAGAGACAAACTGAACACAGAGGAAACTCGGGATAAAAAATAACAATAATAACTTCTTTTTTAAAAAAAAAAAAAAAAAGACCCCTCAAGATTTGTCTAAAAGTGCGCAGAGCGCTGGCGGCTGTCCTGCCCTATTAACCTCCTTCATTAATGAATGAAGCCTCGCTGTTCCGGGTAACAGCTCCACCCTGTTTATCCACAGCCAATGGAAATCTGGCAGTGTGTGTGTGTGTGTGTGGGGGGGGGGGGGGGTTCTATTAGGAAAAAAAAAAGAAATAAAGAAAACAGGTTATTACAAAAATTTGTTGAAAGTGGTGATTAATTCATTTATTTGTTTACTTGTTTAAAAGCTAAAAGCAAACTTGGGCTGAAAGTCGAGCAAGTTTTAAAAGTCACATATTTTTCAAAGAGAGAGAGAGAGATGTCAACTAATTACAGTGGATGGGTACACGAAGCAAATAACAGAATTATCACTGAGGAAATACACTGTTGATGTGTGTAAGGCTATTTCACGTGTTCCTGTTTCTTGCTTTTCCTCTATTAGAATTAATTAATGATAGCACTTTGGTCCAAAAAGGAAAAAGAAAAAAGCCAGAAAATAATGCAGTCTTTCTTTTACTTTACCACAAACCTGCACAGAGCCCTCCTGGGTGCTTTCCTCTCTTCGGTCTGACAGCGTTGACTCTCCAACAATCGCCCTCCATTTATCACCAGAGAAAAGGCTTTTTAACATCAGTGTAAGACTGATCTGACTCACAGGCAGCTTTTATGCTGCTCTGACAGCCAACTTAAAGTTCAGGGATGCAACAGTTATGTGTGATGGTTGCTGTGCACCGTTTTGGTCGTTTATATTAGACGTAATGGGGTTTCTTTTTCTTTTTTTCTTTTTAAATGAAGTGGTAAGATTGCACAAATGTCACTGCTGACTAATACAGCGCCACGGTCAGTTTAGAGACTTGCAGTCGTACTGTTGCTGTGCACAGCTTAAGAAAAGGAGGCTGAATTTTGACATCTGTTTAGACTGTTTGAGAAAGCATCTGTTGTCAGATAGGGTTATGGCTGATAAGAACGAAGACAGACAGCCCTGCAGGTGTTGTTTCCTTTAAAGAGGATGAAACAAGGAGCAGACAGACAAACTGGGAGATGTCTGCTTGTCTCAAGGACAGCATCACAACCTTGAGATAATCAGATGTAGCAATGGATGAAGGCAAAAAGCATCAATAGTCAAATGATGGCAGTGTGAAAGAATAACAGAGAAACAGGAAAATGAATCCACATTTGCTCACAAAACATACAATTACCTTTCCAGATTCAGGTTAGCTTACCTTTGCTCGGGGTCATCATTTGAATGACCTTTTAGCTACATGAAATTCTTCACAGTGTTTTGTTGCCTGAGCACATGGGGAAGAAAATGTGTGATTCTTTGATTGTGATTCTTCATTGTTGCATACAGTAGAGTGCAAAGGCCTTTAGCCATCTTTAATTTCTCTATATTGCATCAGGAAAATGGGAAGTGGGTGCAATGATTTATTGAAACATCTGCAAATATGCATTAAAACACAGCATATAAGGCAAAGGCAGAGTTTGTACAATTCTGACTCTTGTAATTTCCTGAAGTATTCTTCAGGAATAGTTCTCCAGACTTCTTGAAGGATATTCAAAGCTCTTCTTTGCATGTTGGCTGCCTTTTGTTATATTTTCCATCAAGATGATCTCAAAGTGCTTCAATAATGTTTAGATCTGAGCTCTGGGGAGGCCACTCACTGACTGTTCCATTGTGTTTTCCTATCCAGGTATGTTTTTTCTGCATTGGCGGTGTTTGGGAACAATGGCATGCTGAACGCTGGCCATGCATGCAGACACTTTGCAGATGGCATTGCATGGTGGATCAAATATTGAAGCTACTTTTCTGTATTCATAAGTCCATCATTTTTGACAAGATTCCCAAACCATGAAAAAGCCTCCACCATGTTTTATAGATAGCTGTAGACACTCACTGTCCATCTCTCCTGACCTCATCCATATATATTGATGATGATTCAAACCAAAAATTTCAGATTTGGATTTATCACTCCATAAATCCTGTTACCAATGATTTTCTGTCCAGTTTTTTCTCCCTGCTTCCGTTCATTAAGCCATTTTTCCACTCAGACCATTTGTGAGTGGCTGCTAGCAACAAAGTACTTAAAGATGCAATTTAAAAATGCACACTTTGCCAAATTGTCTGTTATGACACAACACTGGTTCATACCTTGAGTTAGGTGCCTTTTTGTGCTTGAATGATTAATAGGTCAGTGTTAAGTTGTTCAATGATTAAAAAAAACTTATTTTGAAAATAAGCACTTAAAATGAGTGAAAAAGAAGGAGAACTATTAGTCATGACCACTATAAAATGAAAACAAAGCCTGGCTGCTAAGAAAGAAATGAGGAGTACCTCAAGATTTTTGAGCATTTTCTGAAACATATTTACTGCTTGCAAAAAATACAATTTGTGAACATGCAGGAGCCTGCTCAGATAAATAACTTGGTGACAGAAGAGAAAAAGAGAAAGCATGTGTGGCAGTATAGTAATAGGAATACAAAGGAAGGAGAATAGGCAAGAAACTGCAAGGAACATATTCCAACTACAGCAATAATGCAGAACAGTAGATGTAAAATCATTTAGATTACAAAACAATGTCATGGCCGTAGAAGAACACCTAGGTAGTTTTGTTTTCTTCATTTTAATCATATTTTTTTTATACTGTAATATATTATTGTACAAGCTGGGATAGGCTCCAGCGCCCCCCGCAACCCTGAAAAGGATAGGCGGAAGCGAATGGATGCATGGATGGATATTATTGTACATAGTAGATCTATTCTGCAGGATTCTTTCACAGTGATAATGTAACTGTCCTGTGCTTTACATGCACAATGGGACTGATATGAATGTAGAATATGAAGAACCTGCTTCTACTGGTTATCATACTGATCTAAATTTTTCAACGTTTTGACATCCTCAGTTTCTTAAATAGTCAAAGGAAGCGGTCTCTTTGGTCTGGGTGTGAGTTACAGCCCATTGCAGGCTAACTATATTGTTTTGCTGGATACAATGTGCTGCTTTCGAAAATGCATTTTCAAGTGCTTTGAAAATGTTTCAAAAAATGTGGCAAGGCAGTTGAGGAAAAAGTGTAACACATAACGCCAGTGTATCTGGGCATCCAAATTATTTGTGTGTGCATGCCGGGCCTCAGGCTTACTACTAAGCCTCAGTTCAAAGTCAGCCCAGATTACCTTTAGGAATGATGATGATAATGATGGTGAGGGAAGCTGACCCTGGGGACTCATGACTTTAAAATTCCCCTCATTAAGTCTCAGGTTAAGAGTCTAAACAAGCTTGGCAGAATCAAAAACAGCTTTCATGCTATTTCCAGGAGCAATGCAAGAACTAGGTGGCAGTCAAGAAAAGCTCCTTTTTTGGTTGCATGCTAAACAGGGTAAAGTGAGTTTTTTTTATACAGTGAGCTGCTGCTGCCACACGCATCAGTTCATTCTAGAGAAGTTAGCCTCAGATCTTTTAATTAGGTCCATTTTTGCTCATATTTTTTCACCATGTAGCCTGTGAACCTTTGACCTACAGAAGTCTGACAGGGCTGATTTTGAGTCATTGTTCGCAAGCTTTTGGAAATGCCGTTCAAAGGTTCTGAGAAAGTCTAATACAGCAGCTTAGATCACACATATAATCCTTGTGGGAAGATCTGTGAGACTAGGGTGCAAAAAACTCAGTCATATAAAGATATGGAGGCTACACAGACTGATTGCAGTATGAGTATGTAAATGTGTAAATGTTCGTTTATTCATTTCCCTAACAGTGGAAAAATCTGATATATACCGTGTCAGTTTGCTGACCTATTGTTGGAACACTTGTATCAAATATGTCTCCACCTAACCCTAACTATCTTGGTCACGCACTTGCAGACTAATCAAAAGGCATTTTAGAGGAAAGAGAAACCTCTAGTGCCATTCCAGTTTGTAGCTACATAATTCAAAATCATACCTCTGTGGTTTTCTTCAGTCAGCAATAAAAGTGCTCATTCTTCAAGGGAAACATACCTGATAAGTGCTGTGGATCACTGAACCTGGAGATAAGAAGAAAAATAACAAGAACTTGTATTCAGCCTGAGATAACACGCTGCTGGAGTCTGAGTAGATGTTAATAAGAAATTATATCAAATAAAGGCTGTAAAGATTAAAAGTGTATTAATATTAGTATGTCATTGTAAAATCCAGTCATTTAATCAGATAACACATCTTGGATGAAAACCTGGAAATAGTGGCAGATCCAATTTTCCAGCTAAACATGTCTTGTTTTGTTTTTTGTGTTTTTTTGTATGTTAAATGCCTTTTTACCATACCTGAGAAATTCATCCTGGCTTTTGGGAGTGATGAAACTCGGAGCAGGATTTCATTTGGCTACATCTGCCAAGGAGAGAAGGCTTCTCCATAAGTGTTTTCTTTCCTTTTCTGGAATATCTGATGCAACAGAGACCTGCTGACATGCTGCAGTCATGATAGCAACGCTGTTAGACTTTTTAAAAAAGGGGAAACACAGAGTGTTCTAACTGACCCCAGGGGTGTTTACACATCTACACCTGAATCACGTAGTTAAGTTTAGACAAGCCTTGTGGAGCTGCTGAGAGCTCCTCTCTCCACCAAACCGACTTCTCTCTCTTTCCTTTTCACACTTTTCCCCATCTCCTGCTAAACAGCTGCTCTGAAGCAGCATTTCACTCAGCCTGCTGACAGACATTTGAAGAGTCAGCCTCAGAGTGACTGGCCAGCTCCTGTTGCTATGGCTCACCTGTAAACAGTAAGCAAGAACTAGAACACGGAGGCTGGTGCGAGGTGGTCAGTGCTGCATACTCATGCCTCCACACAGTTGGCACTTCATTCCTTGCTCCATTTAATATTAATATCAGGTTACGTACGTACAGGATGACTGTCTGCTGAATACAATCAAGCAAATATTTTATGTGCAGCTTTCCACATGGAACTGAGCTTTGTGGACCTAATGTAGACGTATAGCAGGAGTGTTAAACATAAGGCCAGGGGGACAGAATGAGACTGGCAAAGACTAGAATCCAGTCCACTGGATGACTCTGAACTTTAACTGTATTCATTAGTTTTACAGTTTTTCCTAGAAATAAAGAACCAAACAAAACAAAATGTTTGAATGTCTGACTCTTTCTGTATATATTGCCCGATGTGTATCTGCTGAAGAGGCCAAATTCCTCTGTGCTCCTTTTGAAATGAAGAATATTTGCTTAAAAAATTTTGATTTTATTTCATTTTGTTATGGACAGAAAATGTCTGACAATGACTGGATGTGAATCTAAACTGGAACTGTAGTTTAGGGATCTGCCACCCATAAACATTCATCTTTTCCTTCTGTTGAAAACTCCTCATCGGTGAATTTGATTTATTTTGGAGGACCAGTGCTGACACTTGGTAAATGACCCGATAATTCACAATTATGAAGATAGACAGAGGTTGGATTAGCTTCACGCTTGCCCGGTCCCGGTTAAAAGTCCGACTGCTACGATGATGGCATAAAATGTGTTATCATATAAATCAGAAGTGCTACAGAGCGAGTATTTAATGGTCCAAACATTAACCAGACTATGATCTTCCCATGATTTTTTTATTTTATTTTTATGGCTGGTATTAAAATCGGACGACACGTGAAGGACAAACTGTAGTGAAAATGATATAGAAGTGCAAAAAGCAGACAGACAAGTGCGCGCCAGGCATTTTATTACCCACCAATCTTTGCTTCATCTGTTCTCATACATAAATCATCCTTTTCACGCGGCACCACCAAACTGTGCTTATACAATTTATGCAAATATGACACACATAAATAAACACACTCATAAAACAACAAACGCTTTGCGAGATGCTTCATTTTATGGCAATACTGTGCTGTGATTCATAGTCGTTTATGATCGAGGCTTATGTACATTCACAAGAAAAAAATAAATATTTGCATATAAAACAAAGAATATATATAAAGAGAATAATACACTTTTATATGTCTGATAAAAATGCAGCAGGTATGCAACAAATAATAATAAGATAAATACAGTTAAATACAAGAATCCCTTCTTTTATGACACCTGAGAACTACATTCTGACATTCGCAGTGAGAAGAGCACCTGTCAGCTGTGGCCTTCAGTAAGACACAACACGTCTTCTTCCCTGTGTCTTTTGTACTTGTTTGGCGGCAGATTAAAACTGCACCGAATTCCCTTTTGGCTGAATGTGCACATTTTTATATAAGGCACTGAAATAGCACCATATGGAGCGGCTTCTTAATCAGATGTAGCTGCATGATGTACCACACAGAACAAACAGAATACAAGGACAGCTCACAATACTGCACATCAGTGGCTTCATAGATACAAAACCCAGACTTTTTACACAAAATAAGAAGTACCCTGATATCTTCACACAGAACAACAAGTCAGTTTGATCTAAACAGGAGCAGATGAGTATGCACAGTTTGGACAGACTCTTCAAAACAACGATGGAATAAAAGAATGTGAGGTACAGGAGGTAATGGTTTGCAAGCAGCATCTGGACAGAAATCAGGGCCTGCAGGGCCTGTGAGCTCAGCAGTCTGAAGGGTGTCTCCAGGGTTGGACCATCACATTATATGAATCTCCGGAGCAACTGCTAGGATTTTATAGGCCTGAGGTGAAGTCTTTTTTCCCCCCTTTCTCTCTCTTTTGAAATTCTTTCAAGTTGCTCCAGATAAGATAACCTGCTTGTTTTGTAAGATCTAAAAGCTAATGGGTCTCCCCAGCCACTGCACACTACTTGAGAGATATGCAGGAACACAGAGAATCTGATGTTTGGTCCATTTAACTCAACCATTTTTATAACCTATACCTTTACTAAACTTTCATCATCATCTCTTACCAGGATTGCGGTAAAATACATGGCACTAACACCTGACCTGTTGCTAGGGTATTGCACCTGACCCTGGTACTCATCATTTGATGAGGCTGTAACTCAGTTCAAAAGATGCACTCTCCTCTTCCCCGCATACGTGCTTGATGACCTAAACCTACAATTAATAGATGAAGTAGTTGTTGATGATTTTGAAAAAACAAACAAACAAATTTCGCTGCCTCTCAGGGAGGCAGCGAAATTTGTTTGCAGAAACTCAATAAGTTGAAGTAGCTGTACATAGAGTCTGATGTACTTACTGCAAGACATCATCTCATCAAACAAAAGTAGGAAAATGAACACCTCCGTTCAGTGGCCAACATAACGGCCATCTACACATGTGTCTATAAACTCTGTTTGAAGCTATAAAAAAAGGCCAATAGCTTGGAGACACCTCGCTGCATGAGAACCACAGGTCTGGTGAGCATCACAATAACATTACTGGATTAAATACAACTTTAATAATAGTTATTTTAAAAAAAAAACTACCCACAACAACAGCAACTACAACAAAAATGGCTGTAACAGAATTACTGTGGCGTAATGACAGTATTAAAAAGTTAAGTAGGCAAATGCCAAAATACAAAGCGCATTACTTTGGTAAAAATCTCACAAAAAGGCAACTGTGTGGTGTTATTGCCTGATGCACCGTGTGGTGCTTTGGAAAACAAAACACTTAAATTACATTACAGTATAAAAAATAAATGGCACAGTACAATAAATAATAAATTTTATCCTTCTCTTTACAGTATTGACATCATTTTAAATTACACTATAAACACACAGGAGGAAAAAGAGGTTGTTTGGAACGGTTTGAACTCAAAGTTGGCTGTAGCACCAAGGAGGAGGGATATGTTCACACAATGAACACCTGAACACAACACTGCAAATCAAAGAAAGAGAGAGAGAAGACATGAGCCACGAAAGCCAATTACCCTGCAGCGTAGCAGTACATCAAAAAATGCATTCGGTGAGCGCAAAAGCAGATTATAGTTCTGTTTTTTGATAGAAAATATTTCATATTTACATATTGTTATTCATGTTTACCTCACCTGTTTGATGGCTTTGTGTTCATTCCACTGTTATGGGCAGACTGTGACCAGAGGACGGTATACATTTACCACAATAGCCTCCACACATTCCTGACACTCTGCTGCCATCCTGTGGACACGAGAATAATAACATGGGTACTGTGTCTATCTGCTGTTCCAAGAATTTGAGGATAGGTACAAAAGAAGCTGAGTGAATTCTTCTCTGTCGCCTTTAAAGTTTTGCTTTTCTTGTTAATGATTTTAGGAATCTTTGTAGAAAAGATCCTGATGAGTAAATTTAAATGCACCCTGAAATGTGTTGTTTTGGGTTTTCTTTTTTTAAAGACACACAATGTCTGAGGCCCACCAAGCAGGTTTGTTTCTAAAGGTTGGCAAACAGCCTCTTAGAAACAAGCGAGAAATGCGAGCTAATAGAATTCCACTAGCGTAGGTAACAGAAGCAGGCAACTTAATAGTAGTTTCATGCAAACATCTAGAAGCAAAATGGAAACTGCATTAGAAGAGTGCTCCAAATTCACTATCCCATGACATGAAAGCCACAGCGCCTAGTAAGCGCTTTGTCTGATTTTCACTGGAGTGCTGTCTTCATCCCGCTGTCCCAACAAGGCTTTATCTAAACTGCCTGGAGTGCCCAAAGGAGGGCCAGCTGGCTTTGGATGTCAGACTCTGAACACTTGTTGGCATCTCTACTTCCTCCTATTTTCTTGCCCTGCCAAAAAGCACTCTCCAGCCTGATCTCCATTTCAAAAAGTGGAGGGTGGTTGTAGGGGGCACTTGAGAGAGAGCAGCTGCCCAATAAAGGTTCTCTTTCAGCAAGGAGCTCTGAACACCGAACCTCCTTTGGAGCTATGTCTACTTAATCTGCAGCCCAACAAGCACAAAGCAAGTATATGAATTAATCCTCTGGGCATATATGTGATGTTTTACCTGTGATTTTTTTATCGTCTTCACTACAAAGGTGCCCTGGGACATCCAAGAGGTGTCGTCAGCTAGCCTGAGCCCTGTTCCTGACAGGTTGATCTTAAAGCGCCCCTAAAAGGACAGAGGGATGGAAAAAAGGACAGAAATGAGATCTGGCATTAAATTATAGTGAAAGTTCCAACAGAAATGAAAGTAAATCTTGCTCTCTGCTTCAATGCAGAGACCTTTAAGTGCCTGATCTGCAGTGAGCTACTGAAAAATAAAGAAGCACAACATCACAGAGTAGGAAAGGGGTTTAATATTATTAAAAATATCTATTTGACTGCAAAGTAATTGTATTATTTACATAAAAGACAACTTGTCATTTAGATTAGATATTAGATTATAAGAAAAGCAGAGGTGTAATTAATAACCATTTCATTTTTTTAAAAAAAAGACCCCTGATTTTATGAGTCCTTGCTCAGCTGAGCAGTTTATTTGACATTTTATTTATCTATTTTTTGCCACAGTTTGGCTTTTCTTGATATGAAAAGCAAAATAATTATAATAGATGTTGTCATCCTCACCTGCGGACAAGGAACGGCACTGTAGCAATCTCCAGCTGTACCAAATGGAACACTCTTGCCTTGGTGGGTAAACGCAAACTGCCAGTCTGTAGCTATAGGTCAAGATAAAGCAACAAAGTGATCTCTTAAAAACGTCTCTCTAGGCATTAGTCGTTATAGTAGCTCGAATGAACCTTAATAATCGTGACTTGCATCTGCCATGGTGAGCAAATCTTATGCTATTTACCTATAAATCCAGCCTGCGTTTCAGGCTGAGCCAAACTGCAATATCAGTATAATTCCATCTAGTTAGAACAGTTTCATTTAATCCCCTCAAGCCTTGTAATTATGTGTTCCTTAAATGGACCTTAAAGACATCTTGAGCCCATTAACCCTCGTGAGCATGACCATAATTAAATGCCAAAGGAAGTTCTCATTTTGAAGTAATGTGGAGTTAACATTTTGCACAGGATGCTGTGAGACTGTGGGCAACTTACTGATGATGTTCATCTTGCTGAGGTCCAGGCGGACTTTGGAGAAGGTGGTGATGCCAGCGGCACTGTAGTCTCTTCGACAGTCGCAATCTTCTCTTCTGGAGCCATTGGCTGGGCACTGGGTGGGGTCATTGAGCCTGGGAAAACACACGTTCGCCAGATACCTTAGCTTAACTTTACACTTCCATGGAATTTCTTCATTTACAGAGAACATAACACTGCCAGGAGTCAGGTGGAGTTTTTGTAATGAAAATGGCTGTCCTTATTGTTATCCTCCTGTTTACCTGAAGCCAAAGATCTCTGAAAAATTCTCCCCTTCACCCGTCGCCAAGGTGATGTACTCCCGCGGAGCCTCTGTCTGCATTCCAGCACAGAAGACCTGAGGAGGAAAAAAAGCAGCAGAGGAGCAAGAGGGTAAGTAAAGGAGGGAGACCAGAGGTGGGGCAAAGGGTAAAGGAAAGGCATAGAGGTGATAGGAAGATACAGGAAGATTTGTCAAAGTACAAACAAGGTGCAGAGGGGAGGAAAGAAATAAAAATAACAGTCATAAGGAGTTGAAAAAAACGACAAGAAGAGAAATGTTAAAATGGACAATTAAAACCCCCTAAATCCTGCAAGAGCTTGTGGATATTTTGGCAAATGATAGTATGTAATGGTCAGACAAAAAGACAGATTTCCTGTGTTACATGAAAAGTACTACATCTATTTGCAACCTCATATACAAAGCCACAGTGTCCGAAAAGTACCTAAAGATTTTAGTGAGAATTGATTTTAAGCAGCTGGCACAGTTAAGTGTGCACATGAGGAGATCAAAGATGCGAGCAGTGTAGAGGAGCATTCTGTGATCCTCAAATCGGACGTTTCTTAGCTTCCACTCAAGGAAAATAAGCAGAAAGCAGGTTTGATGCACTTTTGCTCTGGCTTCACTTTTCACATCTGGGAGCAAAGTCCATCTTAATATACAATCTATGACAGAAACCTTTGTCCAGTAGGATCTCTCCTCAAGACATGCTGGAACACCATCATTTAACTAATATAAAGGTGTATATATTTGGTATATAAAGCTTTTTTAAGATCTTTGTCTTCTGTAAAACACAGTGCCCAAACCAAACTGTTTGGGAGGCTCTTTTTTCATGACACTGGGGCAGAGGACACAGTGCAGGGGACTGACAATATGAGTGGAGACTTTGGCTGTGAGCTGAGTGTGAGTGTTATCAGGATGACTAGACGAGATGCACCATAACCTGGCTTCAAACTGTTCTTGACGGAGTCAAAACTACACTGATAAACAAAGCCAACAGAGAGAGATGCACTGACAAACACAACTGGGGGGATGTGGAGCGGACGGATATGCATATATGGGTGTGGTGGTGGGGGGTTTCTGCTCAGGTGCAGAAGTAGAGGTGGGGCAGAGAGGTTCAGGCAGCAGCGTCACTGACTGATGAGCACAAGCAGCCACACACTTACAAATCATCTGGGCCTTCCTAAGCACAAGGCTGGGACCTTGAGCTCTCTCACACACACGGAGAGCTAACTCAGGAGGGAAGACCTTCAGGATAATTTGCGTGGGCTCTGGGGCGCTGCGCTGGTTAAGGAGCTCGCAGCCTTGTATGTTTTACTGTGTGTGAGCACCTTCAACACGTAAAGCTTAATAATCAAAGAAAAATCTTTTCTGTTTATGTGTCCTTTCATTTGAACAAGCAAATATGTTTTAAATAGTTTGTCACTTCCTATTTTATATGTTAGCAAGCAAGAAATAAAGTACTGAGTTGTGTCAGTATCATTATTTTATCTACTGATTCGTTGCATTTTGGGGATTTGTTTGGTACATGATATTCTGAAAGATTTGGAGAATCCACTAAAATCCCTGTACGGACAGGGTCTGAATTATTTACAGTTTGGATACAGGAAACGGAATTAATTAACATAAAAAACATAAAATAACGGGTAAAATATTTCAAGAGCAACCTACTTTTCAGCTGCTTTTTCCCCATCATAAATCAAACCAGTTGTGGCCTCACACTGTGCTTTGAGTTGTGGTGTAATAAGCTGATATTATCTTACCTTGAGTGTTTTGCCTTGTATGCTGAGAAAATGCTCACTGTCTGGCATGGGGCCATTCATGGTCTGGATCTCTTGACAGCTAGAAGGCAAACGGCCTTGGAGAAACACAAGAAGAAATAAATAAATATTCTGTGGGGATACGGGCTCGCATGGTGCACAAATGTGCAAATGTTGGCAGTCACATCAAGTGGGGCAAATCTCTTTATCGAACCAAAGAAAATGAAACACCCCTCACACTTTGATGTCCCACGGTACCGTGGGGAAGCAAACAGGCTAAACAGTAAATCTTTGATGTTTGCTTCGGCTCATAAATATTTCACTAAAGGCCAGATTTCTGAAATGACTAGGTCGTGTTGAGCCATTCCTTGGATTTTGTCTAATCCTAGTAGTCTTGACCTTTGTTAAAAGAAAGGAGTTTTATCTCAGCACTCACAGTTTGGATTCCTGCAGACCTTTTTGGCTTCTGGCATTACATCTGGGGAACACCCGTCGCTTTTCTGGCCACCGGCTGATACACACTGCACCGTCCTCGCCGTCACTCCATCTCCGCAAGTCACTGAACACTGAAAGGAAGCAACTTATCATAACAGTGCGAAGGTAATTCTTGCAAGTGAAAGTCTGTCAGAAATTCTGTCTTCAAAGTGTCACTTTTTAAAAAAATGGACATGATTCATTCGACCAGTGTTTAAGCTCAATGCTGAAACACTAGTTGAAGACAAGATTTTTCACATACAATCAGCCAACTGCTACTGTTTTAATGTCAAAGAAAGCCATGAGTCGTCACAAAAAAAAGAGTAAATATATTTTGGATTAATTTTATTCAAAAAATAAATTATATATATATATATATATATATATGAAAAAGGTGAAAAACAGTCCATTTTATCATGCATTTAGGATTGACATCAATCTGCCTTTGATATACTGATAAATCGCTATATCCCATTTAGGCAGTCCAGACTCACTCACCGGTCCCCAGATTCCAACCCTCCACTCTTGCAGCAGAGGGCACGGGTCCAGATTACAAGGCATGTAGCTCTCAGGAGGGGTCCCAGGGCAGTTGGACAAAGACTGATGGCCATACTCATAGTTGTCATTCTCCACATGCACCTCACTGCATGAGATCAGACGCTGGCGGTAGCCCTGGCCACAGCTGGCTGAGCACTGGAGGATAGCATAAATCACCCGCATGAAAAAAAGAGAACAGTGTACTTTCCATCATGTGCGCGTCATTGGACTGAAAGGTGGTGATTTGCACGCTCGTTCTGAAGAGCAAAGCATTACCAATTTAACTCAAACACAACTTTTACAATTAAGATCTGAAGACAAAAAAATGACTGACACTACATTATCTAGATGTCACACGGGCTGTCTGCTTGTTTGACTCTCACCTCAGTCCATTCCCCTGTAATCCAGATGAATTCGCAAGCGTGGGTGTTGCAGCTTTCTATTTCTGGGGGTCTGATCTGGTTCACGCAGTACATCTCGTGGACCTCCCGCTGGTTGTGGTCCACGCATTTCAAGGCTCGTTGTCGGCGGCCCGATCCGCAGGACTTACTACACTGTAGAGGAGACAAGACAGGAAACAATCTTTCACAGAGAGTACAAATAGAAAAAGAGCGGTATTATTGGAAACTCTGTGGCACTGCCAAATTAAAGTTGCAATATACAATGCACACACAGCAAGGAAGCTCCAGTTCAAGCAAAGCATGCATTCAGTCATTAAGCACTGCTTTGGGCTATACAGATGTTAAGAGGAGGGGAAAACACAGTGCTCACATCCCGTGCCAACAACATGTCTGATCATAGATGAAGTTTCAACACCTAGACCTTTACCCCAAAAAAGAGCTTTTTTCTTACTGTCAGACAACAATCATCTTCTTATTTTGAAAGTAAAACTTGAAGCATGGTACCCATTCATCCCATTCTTTTATAACAGCTCATTAGGTCAGACCTAATATAAATGATGTATATTTTCTAAACAGAGCTGCTTTAGTGCAGATCAGCAGCACAGCTTAATATATCTCTGAGGAGATTTGTGGTATACAAGGCTGGAAAGAGAGACAGATATCTATGATCAGGGTGTAACAATCTAATAGTAAGTGCAGAATTGTGTGATCAGCCCCTGACCTATACCAGATAAATTTCCATTTCAAAGATTGGAAAAGCAAAATGGGCACAATAAAAACCAGTTAGCACCATTTCGTGCCATTCCACAAGTCATCGTGGCAAGTATTAAAAGCATAAGAGCAGCAGAATGAGGTGACTGGGATTAATTTGTTGGTTTTTTAATCATGGAACTACTGTAATAATGCCTTGTAAAGGGGCTTATGTGCTGGTTCAGATATTACAACACTCAAGTTTGCTAGAGTCATAAAGATTTATCAAAGGTCCAGAAAGGCTTCCACATGTGTCAGAAACACTCAGCAGTCAACCAGCAGGTCTTTTTCACTCTTAATAACTTTAACTTTGTCAAACAACTGAATTACCTTAATCTGTCATAGTGAGTTGTGCTGTCCTGAGAAGTACTCAGGTTTTAGGTAGCCAAAGATACTATATTTCATTCTGAGATGTACCGGGACTGGATACTGTGTCCTTGTACAAGGCAGGGAAAGAAATACTGCCTGTGTGAGATGTAACTATCTTATGTGTGGGTACAGTGTAAGTGTCTAAAACACGGTAATACTTCCTAGTTGAAATGTTTTAACTGCCTCCAGCTGTTAAATGGGACACCCAGGCAGGGACCTCCGAGCACTTCTGCAGAGTGATTGGACTCTTCTTTCAGAAAGGCATTTCATGTTGTTTAGTGACGCACATTCACCATCACATTAGCAAAGTGAAGAAGGAGCTCCTGGTGCATTTCCCGTTCTAATAAACAGCAAACATGTGCAGACTCTATCCTGCAGAAAATAGCCGATCATTACTTTGCACCAAATAAAAATGGTTAATATTAAAGGGACAGCTCACCCCAAAATCATTTACTTATTTTTTCTCTGTTGCTCTTCATCTATCCAAACTAACCGAAGCAGAGAAGAAAGAAAATAGTTCCTAAATAAAAGCTCACAGCAAAAGTTGATTTTTTTTCTTTTTATTTATTTATTTATTTACTGTTTTATGATTTCTGAAGACAGGGGTTTTTTGTCACTTTGAGCAGCATATGGTAAGTCACATTCGATCCCATATATCCAAAAGAAAGGCAACATTTCCACCCTGGAGATCTCCAACTCCATCTCTTAGCAGTAAAGAGTACATTTCCCTCCTGGCACTAATAATGGGGCAAGTAACAGGCAGATCTGTGTAAATGAAAATCATTACAACTCACTGAATTCTCAACCAATTTTCGAGGGCTTTTGTTTGAGTATAGATTAGAATAACCATCTGACTGGTTATTGGATCCTCAGTGCCAATTAACAGTTTTGCCAAACTGAATACTTTTTGCGTCGTCTTTGAGTTTAAGTAAATAGACTAATTCGCTAATGAGAGGAACTTGAGTTATTCTGGGGTAGGGGAAAAAAGGGGATTGCCTGATTTTCATCTGCCTCTTCTGCTCCCCTCCCCTTTGGCCTCCTGACAGGCAGCTGTGCCTCCTACAGAAGCAGAGACTCTCATCCTTGCCCAGATATGTCAGAGCAAATTCATCCGCGGCACTAGAACTACTTGTTTAAGCATGCAGATTACAGTGTTTGTTTGTGCAGACTTCTACTGGCTTACCGGTTGCCAGTCCTCCTCTCTCCACCGGTAGCGAGAGGGACAGTCAGTGACCCGGCAGCTCTGGCTGGACGCTGGTCGGGAGCGCTGGGGACAGCCGGTCTCCTGCGAGCTCCGTTGGTCTTCAAACTGGCAGAACACCTCCCGCTGCTGGATGCCATCGCCGCAGGACGCTGAACACTAAAGACAGGGCAGGTAAGAGCTTTGCATTGAAATCATTCAATCTGTGTTAGTAGTTATCCATTGTAATATATTTTTATATAGAAGACTCATAACTGATTTACTCTAAAGTATTTATTTATGGGGAATGCTTTTGCCAAAATGACTATTTTATTCATGTCATGTAGATGCTTTTATAACAATAATAATAAAAGACTATGCAAATTACATTTTGATGATAAAAGCAACCAAGCGTCTGTGTAAACATTTAAGCTGTATCATATCAATGCCAGTTCTACAGATATGTAAAGAATCAAAGTTGAAGTCTGGAAAGTGGTTTGGCACATCTGTGTTTAATCTAGAGCAGCATGTTTGAAATTAAAGCGTGTCTTTTCTGCTGACATACAGAGCACATTGTGTAGAGGGTGAAATGAATGAGACTGGGGAGTGGGGAGATGCCTGTCGTTTTCTGCCCTTAACCTTAACTGAAATGTAAAACAACTGTCTTATTTTGACTGTTTGAGATATATTTGTAAGACGATATCTTACACTAACCAATTTTTTGTCTCCTTTCAGACAGACCGCACTTCACTGATATCATTGTAATGCTCCTGGATCACATAACACCTATGTAATAACAGATGATTTAGAGACAAATAAAGTGATGGAGGTGTAAGGCGGTTTGTGTGTTCTGGAGCTCAACCTATAAAAATGCATTTACTACAGGCATATTTATGTGTCCATTTATTTGTAACTCAGTGAAGCAGCTGAACTTTGAGGCACTCCAGTGTGCTGTGCTATGCTTGACTAAGAGCCTCGAGTGGAGTATCATTTTCTGCTTGCGTCATGCTCCACAGCTGTTTAGAGGGGGACGCACATCCTCTCTGACATGTAAGATGTTTCTGTGTGCTCAGTCCACTCAGTCCTATTGAGAGAAAAGGTGTTGAAAGGCAACGACCAGGTGCACTTTGTTGAGTTTGTTTGGCGTGATGATGCGAGTGTATTGCCTCAAGTAGCACATTCAAAAGACCAACATGTGGTTCCCATTGGTGAGGCAAAAAATAAAATTTAAAAAAAGAGAAAGAAGGGAAAAAGGGCATGGAAGAAAAAGTGGGAGAGGGGATGAATGGAGACAGAGAGGAGAGGAAGTTGAGGACCACAGAAAAAGAAGCTATAGAGATGAAAGGGGTAGATTTACACTGACTCTAATTCAAATACAAAGGAAGGGGTGCACATCCATCCTGCCGCCCAACTTGGTGGACGGCGGTGCCGTAGCACCAGTGTACACCACCTCAGACTCTGGCTCCACCCTGGCAAACCACCATGTGATGTTTAAAAGCAATCACGCCTCAGTTGGTGGCTTAGCATAGTCCATGAAGGCAGTCAGGTTCAGCTGTGGCCTGTTTCACACATATGGATATACTTGCCTGTAAGCTGCAAAGTATTAAAGTGGGGCTACGAGAGAGAAACAAAGCCAACATGTCTGGCACCGTGAGAACAAATAGCTGAGAAGTGTTTAATGGCAGGGTCAGAGAGTCCTACCTCCCCCCAGTTGCCAGTTTTCCACTTAGGACATCGTCCACCTCTGCAGCGGCGCCGCTCGCTGGGTTTGGACGACACGTGCTGGCAGTACTCCTCTGGGACAGGACGTCCTGACCGGGTCACACAGCTCACTTTGCGGGATTTGAAGCCTCTTCCACAGGAGGCTGAGCACTGCAAGATGGAAATAAGAAGACCAATAAGAAGCAGAAGTATGTTTTAACCTAAAGCAGAAAGCATAAAAAGTGACACATTTCAAAGGAATGAATTTTTATTGAGGGGGTATTTTGTTGATATCAAGTTTAACTGTAATTGATTATTCAGCATTAAAAATGGGATGTAATAAACAAGAAATTAACAAAAAATCTCATTAGTATTTGTGAACTCGTGGGCCCTATTTGTCACTCACAAAAAAAGGATGTGAGACCCGATTACATGGGGAGAGGTGGTCCAGTTGTAAAGCGTGCCTCATCATCCCGGCAGCAGCTTGTTTCACCTCCGGGTTCACCGAGTTACTGAAAAGCTAACTCAGTGTGACAGGCAGACTCACACACACAGCAGCAGCACTAAGGGAGGAGTGAGTTGGGCTGGACTGTGCTTGGATAATCAAAGGGGGCGTTGCATGTGGGGATGGATGGGAAGCGACAGGCTCAGAGTTGAACGAGTACGTGGCCCAGCATGTGGCTCTGTCCTGATCAGCAAGGGACTGTACTGGACAGGAACAAGCTGTGACCCCTCGCCTCATTCAAGGAGGTGAAAAGGTAGGAAGCCTTGTAAAAGGAGGGACGACTAAAGTGCTTGTTCCCCTTTACAAAATGCCCTGGCATGCCTGCGTTTATAATGTACTTCATTTATTGTAATTGTCTTGCAGGTAAATTGTTTATCCAATCAATAAAGACAAACGTGAGTCATATCGACACAGTGTGGTTATTTTAAGGAGACTTTGTTCAAATTTTGTAGCATTTCACATCATAAAATTACACTCTCCTGCTACGCTTGTGTGTCTTTACTGGAATAGTACATGCTTATCGCATGTACTATTCATATATTACTATTATAGCATATATTACTATTTTTCATATATTGGTGTAAAATAACTTTGCATGCAAATCTGACAGTGCTGATGTATAAACATAGCTGAGAAGACTATTTCCACCCATGAAATTTAGTGGCAGATCTTTGGTCTACACAGTGTGGAATGGCATCTATCTACCCTCCACCAATGTCACTTTATTTTGTTTGGCTTTTGTCTTTTATTTCATTTTTAAAAATCTGGATCACAAGTAATTTCCCACAAGTCTGTCTGTGCTGAAGGGATGAATCAGGATGGGGCCCCTCACTAGATCAAATGTGACCTTTGACCTGCCAATGCACCACTGAATAGTCTTGCTGACGCCACCTTTTATTCAAGTCACTGTCAAAGGCCCCCACAATGGTCCACTGTCATTAACCCGCATTAGACCAGAGCAGAGGGGCCTGCCAGAAAGGGGGCAAAGGGCGCTAGCAACTCCATAGCCGAGCAGGCAATACAGAGCTTCCCAGAAAAAGCCTCAGCGTGCATTAAGAGTGAATGAGCACAGTAAATGCAATGGGAAGTACACCGAGGCATTGTCCCGCAGGACTGAGATTTACCTTAATGGAAACAGCTTTGAACTCTTGACACATTGTCAGCGAGTATGTTCTCACCGAGGTCAACAGAAGCCCTGAGCGCATAAAAAAACAAGGGTAATGCTCGGGAAAAGAGGACTTCTTTATAACCTATTTGCAAGCGTTCTTTTCTCATCTTTTAACCTAAAGCACTAAACAATAAAAACCACTTCCTTTGCATGAACACACTGCAATTATCAAAAAGCTTGGGCTGGTGAAATCCTAATATGGGGGTTAGCAGCAGGAGTACAGTGTTGCAAGCACTGACGCTAGCATTAATGAATGTTGCTAAAGGCTGGCACAGGGATTGGTTACTGCAATTTCAGCATTTCATTTATTTTTAAAGCCAGTCAGTGCAAATCGCCAGCAAGTCGTGTCTTTCCCTCAATTTAAAGCGACCTCGGTGTGGTCACTGTATGTGATGTAAACCTTTTTATTCAGGCAAGAATGAAAAAAAGCCTTTGATAGTACCTCTACTTCACTTTAATTGTAACCTTTTCTGCAAATGAACAGAAATCCAACAAATCTGTAAAAAAAAAATTAAATATTGACATAACATTATAATGAATGAACAATAAATACAAGTAATTACATAAATATACAGAAATATTCTTGAAACATAGACTAATACTGCCATTTGTGAATAAGAGACATACATTATACTTATTTCAAGAGCCTGTTGATATAGTGTTTGTGTTATACTGCTATTCTGCGACAAGAGGTTGACTGCTTAGACTGACAAATGAAACTGGAGGGGATTATGATATAATTCACTATTGTGTTCCACTTTCACTGATTCAACCTAGATTTGGTTTTGTGCTGCCTTACAATCACACGTGGGAGTCACTACAAGTAAAAGTTCTCATTAGTAAATGACGTGTGGTAAAAATGTACTCACTGCTGTGTTAACAGGCCCTTAAAATAAGGTGTGATGTTGGTACAGACATTTATGATCAAGAGAAGTCAACTGGGTGGGCTTCAGGCAAAGTTGACCCTAACCACAGATTCTGGATCAGTTTGAACCATCCTCACAGTAATGTTAAGCGTTACGGGGCAGGAGATGACACGCGCTACAGATCTGTGTTTAGGGCCATCATCTGCGCAGGGTAGCATCGACAACTCATGCTTAATCTTAGCCAGCCAAAATCCCTCCAGTGCAAGGGAGAGCAAGATACGGCAGGGGGGGCAATCATAACAGAGACTGAGGTAGACACATTAGGTTGGCTCAGAGTAAGAGCTCTGAATACAAAACACCATTAACTTCCCCTGTGGTCACAGGTATTACATGTTTCAAAGCATGACATTTAACAGCCCGTTCTCTTAAAGGTGAGACAGTCAAAGACAATTCAAACATTATTTCATCAGATCTGTGATACACTTTGCATTTAGCTGATCAATCAGATCAGTGCAAACTGCTCATGGAAAAAAAAAAAAAGTACAGAAGAGGCAACGTGCCACAATAAACACCTAACCAACCAAAAAAATTTAAAGGTTCTCTTTTTGAAAAAATATTTATATCTCATATCTCCCTTGTTTGGAAAAAGCACCACTGTTATGCAGGTCATCATTGTTTAATGGCTAGTTGAGTTGTGTTTTGTTCCAAGTGAGGTATTGTTGAGCATAGCATATATAGCAACTCCAAGTACTTACTGTACAAAGCAAACATTAACTAACATAATATAAATACACTCATATTAAGCACCTTTGAAGGATTTAAAACTACTGTTTTGGCCACACTAAGGAATTCTGGGTGCAAACCCAAAACTGGAATACAATGGCTATCCGGCCTAACTACCACAAACTTGTCGGAAAGAGACACTTTATTTTACAGTGGCAGTACAGCCACTGTTCGCTGGTGTTAACTACTGATACTGGACGTTTCAGGCACTTTTGACTTGACGTATGTCTCCTTCACTGTCATTGTCATTACGGGACAACAGCGTTGTTGCTTTCAGGGGGGTAGATACATAAACTGTAAAATAAAGTGTCTAAATAAGATTAGTAACTTCTCTACATGTGCCTTAAAACAAATTGAATTCCTAATATAATAGCCATTTCATAGATGCATATAGTACAAAGATGTATATATAGTATACAGCCCATATACAGTCAATATGTAAGGTGGTGCCTTTTACGTTCATAACAGAACATCGACTATATCATGTAGCACCTCATACGTGGAGATCGTGGGCCATTCTTTGGATAATGAAAGAACAAGGCAGCATATTGTATATTCCTGATATACAAAAACATTCATCAGTATTTGCATATGAACAATGATTGGCTAAATGTGCGAATACAAAGAGCTAAGACACCAAATAAGACACTTTTTTAAAGTTAATACTATTTACAAGAGATAAAAAGGAAAACATCTCTTAATAAATTATCTTTTAAAAACAATATTTTACAAAACTAACTTTGATTGTGATACAACGTAATCCTGAATTATTAAAATAAAAAGAAGAGAAAACTAGTACGAGGCTCAACAACAGTTTTCTAACTACTCATGAAAAAAATTCTTACGGTCACAGCTGTCACTGAAGTATTATTTTTTTTTGTGTTGTACTTTTTTGGCATATTGCAATTAAGCATATGTTTGCCATTCAAGTGCAACAGAAATGAATCTTTCCAAATGTCTTGAGGAAAAACTGACTGACCAGTTGCCGGCAGCAGAGAGGGAGCAGTAAGTGGAGGGGGTTAAAGGTAAAAAGCTGGAGAAGCTGGAGTATGACTTCTCCAGTGTAAAAGCACCACAGTCAACCTGCCTCTTTAAAACTGTTTGTGAAAGAGTAAGACTACATGCATTTGAACATATGTGAGGTTAAAAAAACCAACAATAAAAAACGGTTATAGAGTATTTGGTTTTGTTTTTTTTTTTATGAGCGTACCGAGGTCCATGGGTCTGTGCTCCAGTGGGGGTTAGACGGGCATGGCTGAGTATTGCACTGCTCACGATCTGGGGGCTTGTCATGGATCTCGCAGCTCAGATCATTGAAACGCTCGCCGTTTGGACGCTGACACACCACCAGCCTTGTCTTTATCCCACCTCCGCATGGCTTCGTGCACTGAGGACGGCACACAGAGAGGTCGCAAGTTTGTGGATTAAAAAAAAGGAGCTGACAGCCATGTTTTCATGTCAAAATATGCCTGTCTTATGTGAGACTACTTTAGTGTGTCCTTCTTACCTCTCCCCAGCTGCCATACACCCACTGTGGACATGGCCCCGATTCGCAGGATCTTTGCTCGCTGGGTCGGCTGCGATCTTCACAGCTGTTGGCAGGGTAGCCGTTCTCATCCTGGCACACTACCACACGCCGCTGGAAGCCTCCTGCACATGTGCTGGAGCACTGTTTTTGTGTTTTTTTTAACAGAGATAAGAGGGCACAAAAATAGTTCCTTGTTATTCAGGTGTAAAAGAGTTTAGTGGATATTTTATGCTTCGTTTAAACGCAGCGATTAACAAACATATTCTCAGCCTCGCGGTATTAAATCAGTGCACATACAGTATGTGTAATATGAGGTGTATATGATGTGAACACAAAGCCCACACAAAATTCTGACAACACAGAGACGTCACATGCGACATGGCTAAACTTCTCTGCTTCTAAAATAACGTTCTGAGGAAGGAAGCGTGACCAGAAATATCTTAAATCCTTCCCAGAGTTATTTAAAGGTCACGGCTATTTTTTGTCAAAGATTATCAGTAACCCAGTTAAAACAACAAAGAAAAAAAAACTGCAGGAACAATACAGAGAAGGAGCTCAGTGGGACAGGATAGCCTGGGGCATTTAGGTCACACTGTCCTTTGGTGCTATTTCTAAATGGCTTAGATCTCATCCTAAAAAGAGTGCAGGACCTAAAGAACAGAGTCCAACTTTTGAGCTCTTATTCAGGACTGTGTGACATTACACAATGATTCTTAAACCCTACCCTGCAGCTCCAAAGCACAGATAATATATAGGTATGACTTTGATTTAGGGTGCCTTAAAAGAATAGTCCAAATTATCCTCACTCTGTAAGAAGAGCATAGATCTATATAGGAAGTTTTTATGGTTGATATTTAAGTAGAATTTGAAGATTGTTAGCTTAGATTAGCGCAATGGTAACAAAGTCTGCCAACCTTTTACTTAATGAAGTGATTGGTCCCACAAGATTAATGCAACATCTTAAATATCACACCCCTGAGGTTTGTTGACCAGCATGATGTAATGCATTGTGTTTAGGAAGCCTCACCGCGCCCCAGGGTCCAGTCCGCCATTGGTGGGACTGGCTACGTGGCAGGTTCCTGGTGCTGGTGTTTGGTGAGGACGGAGGTCGGGAATCACTGGAGCGGGACGGGCACTGAGACATGGCACAGTCCTGCTCTGTGGCAGGACGGTCGTCTGGGTCACACTCACTAGCGTTCACTTCTTGGTCACTGAAGTTGACGCACAGTACTTGTCGCGTCGTCTTTCCCTGGCCACAGGTGACTGAGCACTGACAGCACAAACACATGGAGAGGGTGAAGAAATGAAAAGGAAAGGTAAATGCAAATATACACAAATCCAGTTGCCATAAAAGGAAAGCTGACTTTCTTTGATAGCAGATTCTTGACATTTCTATTCATTGTGACCTGCTGGTGGTGTCACAACCCGGCTCAAACCAGACTTGATGAACAGAACCATGTCAGATACAAAAAGATGTCATCTTCATGCTACCAAAGAGCTAACTCAGACTTAACCTGGTGTTAAGGTTACAGCAAAACTAAAATTTCTCTTCAACAGACTCTTACAGTATCACTCTAAATGACCCAAGTAGACATTATTTAGAAAAAAAACAACACCACAAGTCAGATCCTCCACCAAATGCTAATTGTGTCTCCAATCTTGCTCCTCCCTAGCAGAGTCCACTCAGTCTCTCGCGTGATCCATTTCACTTATGCAACAGCAGTTCATAAAAAACATGACCTATCCAGAGGTTTACATGACTCTGTCACAATGTTTCATGTTATTACAGATACTGTAACATGGTTCTGCATGCATTAAGTTGATGTATATATTGTGACGCTACATTGAGCTGTACTGTACTGCAAGCTGCACTGGCCCGGAGAGCAGTCACAAAAATCTCTCAATTTGGATTTTTCTGTAACAGCAAGCTAGAAAAAGATGATTTGCTTTGGGTTTATAAATCTGCCGTTGTCAGTCTTCTGTTCGTGTGTGTGTGTGTGTGTGTGTGTGTGTGTGTGTGTGTGTGTGTACATGGGATAGGCCTCTGAAATATTTTAGTGGCCTTGGGATGATTTAGGATATTTCTTTTCAGGGGGTCAATGAGTGTCTTTGGCTTGGCAGTGCATGTGTGGGTGTGCATGGATGTGTGCTTGTGTGTGTTGTGTATGTGTATGGTGACCAGACCTGCAGTCTGCCTGAACTGTAAGGCTCTGATGAGAAACATCTGTAAACAAGACTGGAGCCCCTCACTACAGCCCCTTGCATCTCCCAGCTCAAGAACTTCATTCCTGATTCCCCTGTCTCTCTCTCTCTCTCTCTCTCTCTCTCTCTCTCTCTCTCTCTCTCTCTCACACACACACACACAAACACACACTCTCCTCCTCTAACTTCACTGCAGCCCTCCTCCAGTCCAACATCCACGCATTCCAGCTGCCACCCTGTCTCCACATCCTGGCTGGCTAACACATTAACATCTGCATAGCGTGTGCAGACACTGGTTGTCAGGGTTAAAATGAGTCTACAGTGAACAATGGAGCAAACATGGAGGGGGGAGAAACACATCTGGATGGCAAATATTGATGACACAATTTAGGTTAATCTGTCACTATAAGGAAATAATTATTTTGTCAGCAGAAAAGCTCTTTTGCAAGTTCTTAATTATTTGAACCTGAGTCAGTCAATCATATACACATGTTGGTCTTCTTACCACTGTCCATTCCAGCACTTTCCACTGTCCACAAGCCACGACTGTGCACACTTCCCTTGAAGGGGGCTTTGGTAGGTGGGCGCATGCCGACTCGTCGGCCACGCCGCCCTGGTCGTCACGGCAACTCACATAGCGCATCCGTGTCCCTTTGCCACAGCTGGCGCTACACTGTTTTGCGGAAGAGAAAGATTAAGAAACCGGAAACCAACCAAATGAGAAAAGCAGATAAAAAGTAAAATAAACAAAAAATGTGACAGCACTGCCAACCTGTGTCCAGGAACCAAATCGCCACTGGGTTTTGTGGCCCGGGTGGGAAGGGACTTTGGTCCCTGGGGGAACAGGGTGGCTGCTGGGACACTGGGCTATTTCACAGTCCTGTGGAAGAAGAGACACATACACCCATTCATGCAGTGATTAGCTAAATGAATATACTGTAACAACATCTGTCCCTGACAACAAAATACCATGAATATCAGAGATAGCTTTTCTGACATGGGACAGTCGTGAGCAACTTAAACTATATTCCTTCGGCTCTACGTTTGAGAGTAGTTATGCTTCCCATCGACCCTTTCCCCTCAACTTACCAAAACAACATTAACAGGGTCCGCCCCGTCAGTTCAAACTATGGATTGTGGCAGTAAGCCACTCAGCATAAAGCCCTGATCCCTGTCATAACAGGTCATAGTGGAGTGGTATTCAGGGCTCCAATGCCTATGCTGGCGTGGTTGTAAACTCCACCCCTAATCCACCCCCTTGTCCCGCACCTTCCGCCTTTCCCTCTTTGCCCTCCATATGCCCTCTGGTGCCCTCTGACCCCGTGTCTTTAGGAATGAGTGCTGGATCGGGTCGCACAGACTTGGGCTACACATTCAGCATGCAGCCTCCAAAAAGAAACAAAATAACAGGAAGCTCTCCACATGCTTCCTATCGTACTTGCATTTGCATGCATCAATAGAATATTAACAAATATATACTACAAGAAATCCAAGACATGTACAACCTTGTACTAAAACCTCCCTCCATCTATCAGTCTCTCTTTTCCTATGCCCTGGTGCAGGGTGGTGGTGGGACTAGTGGCCTGGTGGCCCACTTCATGGCTGGCTGGTTAGAATCACAACGAGGTGGGGCGACTGCTTCAGGGTCACTGGTCACCAGTCTCTGCTGGTCCAAGCACCGGAATTGCGAGCTGCTGTGACTAGAGGGGGGCCTCATCCTGAGTCTGCATGCTAAGCGCTCTGAAATGGGTTTACGCCCTACGCTGACCAAACAAACCTCTCATTCAGTTCAAAATATTGCACGTTTCTGTCGGGGTTTCTGTGCAAGTTGTGTGCAAAGTTCACCATATACACACACACACAAACAATCGGCAAGAAAATTAACCTCGGTGAGTGTCATTTCCCAACATCGCCCTTTGTCAGTCTACATCATAGGTAAGTGGAGGAGGAGCACGGCTTTGAACTAGCCTACTTTAAATACTGAGTAATTATTTATTTGAAGCATGTCCCTCTGTGATATAGCTGTGATTTCTGATTTATTTATGGCTGCCACAAATACAGGATGTTTTGACACAAAACATGCGTGAAAATCAAACCGGGGGTAAATAACTATGCACTCGTGGTGCTGGAATCATTGGAAAGTTAAGTGGTAACGAGACAGGGAAATTGCAAGCTAGTGCTTCTTCAGGTCCGAAAAAATAATGCTTGTAAATTGGAAAAAATTAGTTAATACATTCTTCAGTCCAACCACTTTCTAAAACATTCATCCATCCATGGAGGGAACTAACTGGAGCCTATCCCAGCTGCATATCGTAGGAGGCAGCAGGGATAGGCTCTTATGATGTGTTTGCTAGATAATAGAAGGTCATCAGTCTATCACAGGGTTAATATAGAACGACAGACAACCAGTCACCCTCACATTTACATCTAAGGTCAGTTTAGATCATGTCTGTATCATGCATGTCTGTGGACTGAATCAGAAAGCCAGAGTACCTGGAGAAAAGGCACAGAAAGGACCCAGCTGGCTGGTGGACTCCAACCCCAAACTATCTTACTGCATTTTTTAAAAAAGAGCTTATTGTAAATTAGTTGATCGTTTACATAATAAGCAAATTCCCATTGTATGTCAAAGTAAGAGCAGGGCAGGTAAACTTTGCTGTTTTAAGCTGCAGGTTTGGTCAAACTCTGCAGCGGGCTGATGTTCCAGTCTATGCTTCAATAAGCATAAAGAACTGTTTGTATTTAACCCAGTCTGATTATGTCTGGGAAAGTTGGTTTGGAAATATCAACAAATCTTTTAAAGATTGTGCACTGGGGGTTTGTAAAAATTACAGTGAAAAACTGCAATTTAGTGCAGTCTCACCAGTGTTTGTGCATTTCACCTCCTTCTCATGTGTCCCAGGCTTAACACAATCATTGCTTCTGCCACACATTTCAAGTATCAGCTAGATGATACAAGTGAAATTGTTTTCAAGAGAAACATATGAGGGATTCTGTCTCAGAGTTTTGTCTTTATGGTGGGATAGTGAGGCTGGTAAACTTCCCTCTGCATTTGGAGCAGGCGGGACAGCTTTTATTGAGACCAGGTGGAAATGAAATGCCAGTTTTTTTGTGTACATTTTCAGTACAAGCGTGCATCTTCTTCCTTCACACTCAACCACGGAGCAAAACAAATGTTCTCAGAGTGAGGAGATGATAAGCAGATTGTGGGGAAAAAGAAAGGACGATAAGAACTCTTACCTGGGTGTCAGTGGGTCGCGTGGCTGCGTTACATTCGGTGTCGTCCATGACGGCACCATAAGAGCCCACCACGCACTTCACTGCTCGCATCTGGTAGCCTGGCCCACAAGAGGTAGTGCACTGGGTTCAAAGAGAGAAAAAAGAAACAAAGGAGGCGTGATGGCAAAACATTTGCAACAGTCAGCCAAAAAGAAAACTGAGAAAAAGACAAGAAAGGCAAGCAAAAAACAGATGCTTTGTTGGAGCCACCAGAGCAACCCTTGCACACACGAGTATATAGATTGGGAAAAAAAAATGTTAGCTCACTTTAGAAAAAAGTCTTCTAACAAAAATCATACATGAGGATATTCATATACATTGGACTGTCCGTTTTCCCACTGCAGCTCAGTCAGAGGGTACTATCCCGCGCTTTCTTCTGGCTCACTGCCTTCAGTGAAACGGGGTCAAACTTGTGTGGCGGCAACTTCAGCTACCATTTGATCACGCTTCATTAAACCACTTCAAATATACCTTAAAATGTGCACATCCTCTGACGAGGGGCACAAAATAGCTCGCATTTTTGGGTGTTCTGTTCTGCACACATACACAAATGAGAATGGGTGCGCACACAGATATATAAAGCGCTTTTTGGGAACACGGTTATGAAGACTGTCCATTGCTTTTGTATCTTTATTTTGTCCTGTGATTCTAAACAGCAGAGAGTTCAGTGCTAAATAACGAGCGTAGCTTGTCTGTGTATCCACCCGATGATTTACATCAGAGACCATTTCATCAGAGAAGTAATAGCAAATTTCTCTTGCTGAGCTGTGACCCATCAACTGGGTAGACTTCCATATTGCATGTATGCAAGTATGAAAGCAGTGGCTCTAAATCTATACATACAGCATACTCTTTTAAATGCCTTGGAAAAAAGATCTGCGATAGAACTATTAAATTATTCAACTAAACTGATTGATTAAAGATTGATTATGTCTTCTTTAAATAAAAAGATTTACTCATGTCAGTGTGGAGATAAAATTTTCAATTTTACATGGAACCCTTGATGGTTTGGAGATAGAACCAACCACAGTCAGTTACTATATCTTCCTTTATATTTAGCTCGTCTTTTTTCCTGTCTGCCGTCCCTCACCACCAACCAGTTGTGGCAGATGGCCGCCCCTCACTGAGCCTGGTCCTGTCGGAGGGTCTTTTTTTCCTGTTAAAAGGGAGTTTTTCCTTCCCAGTGTCGCCAAGTGCTTGCTCATAGGGAGTCGTCTGATTGTTGGGGTTTACTTTCTATTATTTTTAGTCTTTACCTTACAATGTTAGGGCATTCAGGTGACTGGTGTGGTTTGGCACTATATAAACAAAATTGAATTGAACTGAAAATAAAACTGTCTCCCACACACACAGATGTGGATCACAAGATCATACCAAACTTGCAGCTAGAAATTTTAACAGCTGTAAGTGAACAAGGAGAGACAAGAAGGACAGCATAGGTTGAGAAACAGATGAAGAAGCGTGGATAGAGAAAGGAAAAAGCTCTGCCAATCATGTGGGCAAACTTTTGAAACAGAAGTAAGCTATATCCACATCCACATCATCATACACTGACGCTATCAGCTGATAAATGACCCGACTTCTTACAGCTTTGAACAAAAACAATTGAGCACTGTGTACTGAATGCTGCACAGATCATAAATACAGGGGTGACTCACCTGTCCCCAAGGTCCAACCTGCCAAGCGGCACACTCCTGCTGTTGGCACGTCTGCACTGACTCAGGTTTAGACGACCCACAAAAGCGATCATCTAGACGGTCCTCACCAAACTGACACCACGTCTGACGATGCTTGTAACCTTTACCACATGTCACAAGGCACTAAATAAATAAATAAATGTTACAGGTTATAACGCAGTGAACTGCATACATAGTTAATCGCTATATGCGTACAAGAAATGAGCAGTTACAAGTATTCAGATTCATGATAGAGGAAGTTCTGTTGGTTGTAAAGCAGTATATGAATATTAGAAAGCCCCTAGCCCCAAAAGCAAAAAAAAAGTGAGAGTGTGTTTATTTATGTGCGAGTACAGTCCATATGTATATATTACAGCATACGGGTTCTGGCAACACCACACGGGAGATCTGAAAAATTCCCGGAATGCAGCCCACAGCTTTGCAAGCTCCTTGCTCTATGATGTGTAAACTGTGCAGCAGTTTAAGAACGATTTCACCCTGCAATCACCTCTTACCCAACACTCATTTCGAGTGGAAGGAGGGGAGTAACTCTCCTAAAATCAGCACTGGGATTTGACATTTGACCCAGATCACTGCTGCTTTAATACTCCAGCATTTACAAAGAAGTCTGTTGATC
Organism: Pelmatolapia mariae; assembly: GCF_036321145.2. NCBI lineage: Eukaryota > Metazoa > Chordata > Actinopteri > Cichliformes > Cichlidae > Pelmatolapia > Pelmatolapia mariae. The sequence goes on from NC_086231.1 coordinate 27,701,187, forward strand.
TTTACGTTGAGTAACCCTAGACACATACTCGTCTAAAAATCTCACAAACAAATCACTGAGCGAGTTAAAAACCTGCACAGAAACACAAAAACATATACATCTGCAGCTTGAAAATGTGTCCGCTTTAACTACTTAGGTAAAAGTCTTATTTTCTTCTTCTTTTTTAATTGTGAGGTAAACAAGACAAGACCAGTAAGGACAGGTGAACAATTAAATTATGACTTCTGTTTTAACCACTTGAAACTGTCGGCCCCAGAGCAAGCCACCAAAGGTGCAGAGAGTGCAGCGCACATACCTCTGGGGTCTTATTTTCTTCTAAAAGCAAAGACAATACAGTAATTGCTAAACTGACCTCAGACCAGTCTCCAGTCTTCCACTGCGGACAGAGGAATTCATTGCAGGGTTGGACGGTCAGTTTGTCCCTTTGACTGCATTTGCTCTCATCGCCACCAGCCTCAGCTGCCTTTCGACACACTGCCCCTCGACGGCGGGTTCCTCCACCGCAGCTCTTGGAGCACTGCAGCACAAACGTTTGAGCATCAACAAGTGTAAACACATACACAACCCAAGATAAACTTGGACAAACATCTGGTCTGTGCGGACAAACAAATCCCAAGACTTCCAACAGAGTTCGTACCTCCGACCAGGATGAGTACTCCCAACCACCCGGGTTACAGTCTCCGTGACAGCTTTCCTTGTCATCAGGTTTGCGCTGACCGCTACAGTAGCGGTCATCAACCTTCTGGGTCTTGCCGTCTGCACGGTTGATTTTGGCACAGTATATTTCCAGGGTACGATATCCTTGGCCGCACTGGGCTGTACACTCACTTTTTCGAGCAACGTGCCATCTGCGTAAAGAACAAGTGGGTAAATCTTTGCACTGCAAAGACCAAATAAAGTGTCAGTCAGATGGGTCAAATGGTTTAGAGTGATGATGCAAACCTAAGTTCACATTCAGTGTTGCATGGCTCAGTGATGACAGCAGGTCTCGCTGTGCCGTGGCACCTCTGGTCTGACACCACCACCCTGTCCGATTCTCTGCTACAGAGAATCTTCCGCTTGCGCTCTCCTGTGAGGGTACAAAAATTGAGGTTCTAAGTGAAAGCCACTCTAAAAAATCTTGGCAACGCACTATAACAAAAAATAAATCAAACATGAGTCAAAATGGCAAAGGAAATTGAAGAAAAGCTGTGTCATTTAAATAAAGAGATCTGTTTTATAACTAATAAGAAATTTACAAAGATGTAAACAGAATCTCAAGCTTGAGTTACAATCTTGGGTTTCATAACTTTATCCTGAGATGAAAGTGACTTTTTACTGCCCGACCTGCAAGTAGTTATCTGGGTTGATGCACCATCTGGCTCAAGTAAAATATGGCTCATCATCGGGAGTGCAATAAATGCCAGCGTGAAAAGTGTGTACACCTCACTTTGGCTTTTGTGTAAAATTACAGCGCGATATGAACCTTAATGTGGCAATAGATCAGCACCTCATGTTACCAAGTTTTGCAGCTGAACGCTATGAGAGCTTAATGTGTTATATGCTAGATGTTTATCCCGCTGTGAACTGTGGAGTTATTGGTTTCCCTTCAGTTGCTGAAGCAGGGTGGTGTCAAAAAGTGGAGAAAGGCATTCTTAAACAGAAAAAATTGACTTGTAACACACATAACAGGTTTTCGAGTTTGCTTGCAATCTTCCTCCGCACACCCACGTACTCTGACCTTTCCACAGTCATGCCAAGCAGATGTGCCACGGCATAGTGTAAAACTGATATTTAATCACTTGTACAAAGGCTAAATGCCTACAATGACCATGTTTAATGGTAACTACAGCATCTTCCATCTCCTGGGTCTCCTGCTCAGCATTTTCTAAATGTTCTTCTTCCTTTATTCCATCTCCATCCCATCTCATTTTTACTCTGACCACACAGTTTATCATTCACCTTTCCCATCATCTCACCCTGCAAACCACATGTGCCTCCCCCTCACCTTGGCACAGACGACTACACTCCTGCCAGGGCCCATAAGCATCCCAGAAGAACTGTTGAGGCTTATCCTCTATGGGAATGTTAAAGGAATACCTGACATCTGGGTTGTAAAGGTTCCCCACAGAAAGCACCTGGGGAAAAAGCAGGCAATGTGATATACATTACACAACCTTACAATTGTAAATTTGAAATATCAAGTCTGTAGAAGGATTTACGATTCTGCATTCCTCTCTTCTAAGCTATTAAATCACCATCTTCTATCTTCACATCTCCTGCACAAGATACCAAATTGTCATGATAAGGACAGCTTACCTGGATAACGATCTCCTCTTCTATGCGGTCAGTACAGTTGATCCTCTCAATGACATGGTCGGAACCACTGTACTCGATGATGGCATTTCCTACTTTGATTTCCCTTTTGAACATGCTAACCACAAACTCCCCGTTAAGCAGGAACTCTCCGCGGCTATTTGATATGGCTATAGGGAGGCAGAAACAGTTAGTTGGCTTCATCACACTGAAAAGAGTTTGTGTAAACTCAAGCTAGCTTTAATTTATTAGCTGATTTAAAAAACAAAATATGCATAAAGGTGAATTACTTTGTGCAAATCACTGTTTATGGCAGGAACCTGCACAAACATGAACTTGTTTCTGCGCGCAGCAGAGCAGCTTAGAAAACACAGTGGCTTAAAATGTTCATTTACAGTAAGGCACACACAGTGGGTAACAGTAAAGCCTTATTGGGCTAAAATAATCCTCTGTTCCCGAAGAAGTCCCATCCAGGGGCACCCTGTTCTGTTCAACAGTCAGTCTTCTGCACTCGTTCACCCTAATGCGATTATGGAGCTAATTTCCTGCCTTTACTTTCCTCGCCATTTCACACATTACACTAATATGGTTGTGGAGAGTGGCATTCATTGCACACGCACACACACAAAAAAACAATCAATCCGCTTTGGGTTGTCCCAATATATAGAAAAACTGAAACACACAGTTAAGGATGACACTATGTTCAGAAGTTTGCATCAAGGACATGCACACAATAAAAACAACACATGAGCACAAAAACATGAGTAGGTCAGCAGTACCAACAGGCTGAGACAGAGCCTAAGAGCAGGTACTAAAGCTTTTAAACTAAGGGACCTTGCTGGATTGGTACCCGCAGGCATTTAATGGATTGGCATGCATAGTATTTGCAAAATCTACGGCAGTTATGCAGTGCCCGGCTTTACAATGAAGGCTGAACGCTGTCCTTCTCATAAACACTCAAGCACATCTCATAAACACACAACTTTTTAACAGCTCATTCCTCCAGAAATGACTTCAAACAGCACGACTGGAAATGCAAAAATACAATCAAAGTATTAACAATTGTTGGAAGTCTTACCGAGGTAGTTGTCATCCTCCGGTTTCCCTGAGTAACTGTGTTGACGCACATCTATGTTTGTAGCACCACTTGGTATTCGCACCACTTCGTTATAGCCTGCAAATACATATGCAGCGCATTAGTGCACCCAGGTCTGTAACTACACTAACAAGTGTAACATCGATGCTTTTCTGCCGAGGTGTGTAAGCAATATAACAACTGCCACAACAGCTATTACCATTTATATGTACTGAAATGGAGACTGATGGGGGTAATAAAAGAGGTTGTTACTCACCATAGCGTACAATGTTGAAGGTGCCTGCTACAGTTTTGCAGGAAGAGTTATCGCCTCCACATACGCCACATTTGTCCCTCCTGGCTTTAGAGTTGAGTACATGATCACAGCCCGCCTGCTGCTCAGTACGGGAAGTAGGAAATACATAATAAGAAAATTAAGGATTTTTAATTAATGGACTTCATTAGAAAATCACTAAATCATAGCAAATATGTAATTTATTCTTTTGAGACACATTTTAGCTTAACTCTAGTGCATCTATGACTATAAAAATCCCATTGTCTGAGCTGGAATATATTGAAAACTGTGTGTGGTTTGGAGATCACTTCTTACAGTATGTTAGTAATGTAGGTGTTTACTATTTTATCCACTAAACACGGTTCGAGAATGGTCCCTGCTATTATTACAAATAACCATGAACCGCTGCTGCTAAATGAACAGAATTAGAAAGCTCACCCTGCACAGGCCCTGGACACAGATGTCGTTGGTATCGGGTCCACATGGCGTGCCGTCAATGACCCTGTCCCTGAGCTGATAGTAGGCTGTGCTGCCTGCAACCCTGCAGAACAGCTTACATCTGTCCTTCATCAGAACTGACATAGGAGATAGAATACAGATAATTATTCCATGGTGACTCAAATAAATGCAAATCTTACATTATGGCTGTTATTCATGAAGTAAGTATTAAGATGCCACTGTGATGTGAAAAAAACAATTCTCACTTCCGCTGTATTTGGGCACCCAGCGAACATTTGGAGGTAGACCGTTGATGTTAAAGTGCCTGCCGTCAAAAGCAGCACACTGTTCCTCCCTGAAGTCCTTCTTCTGCTTGGAGCAGGGCTCAGAGTTGCAGGAACGAAACTTCATCCGGCGACCAACACAGTACGTTCCTCCATTTCTGGGCCTGAGAGTGAAACCGTGGGATAAAAGCAGTAAAACTGAATCATTCCCTTGTGTTAGGCATCTTTTCTCAGAGGGCACTTATCAGTTTATCAGTTTCCCTCTCTTTGTTCAGTCTGTTGCCTACCACCATACACCTAGAGTTAGTTTTTAATTTCCAACTTATCCACACGGTCTACTCTTTTCTATCCGTCCATTATTCAGGAAGACTGACTGATCTCCATATTTACCAGGAAACAATCCTGTAAGATATGTCATGAGAGAGCCTGTTTTGATGAGCATTAGCTATGGAAAGAATTCCCTTAAGGAGGTTTGATCTATGGAACACTGACTTTGGAGACAAGGTCCAATAGGCATGCGTGACTACAAAGGAACGGGCTGCTCACACGGGTCGGTTGCATTCGCGCATGGCAATCTTTATGCCTCCGCCGCATGTCCGCGAACAGGTGCCAAAAGGACTCCAGACTCCCCACGCTCCCTCAACAGGTGAGGCATCGTGCTCTTTGGCTATACACAGCCCATGTTTGCAGTGCTGCAAGAGAGGAGCAAAGGGGAAAAGTAAAGGACAGATGAGTGAAGAAAAGATAACAAAAAGAAATGCCAACACATCCATCTGCTCTTCTGTGCTTTAAAGCTAATCTGGGAGAAATTAGGAACTGGGAAAAAAAATTCACAACTGTGTCTGGCTGGAGAGAGGACAAGAAAATGTCACCCTTACAGTCAATAAATATATCTCAGCTCCAAACAGAAGGATAATTTTATACTGTTAAAAAAACAGACTTCATTTTAGTCATTAGTGTGGTGTACGCTGGCATGACAAGAGATGAGACAAACACGAACACCAAAAGGTTTCAGCTTGTCTGACAGATTGGCATGCTACTATTCTTGTTGGGACCAACAGTGACTTATGGGGACAACATGCCCGTCCCCATGAGTTTGAATGCATTTTTGAGGCTCAAAATGTGGTTTTAGTGTCAGGGTTACAATAAAGTTATGGTGAGGTTTATGCTAAGGCTTAGGGTTAGACATTCAATTTTGATGGTAGGGTTAGGGTAAGTGGCTAGGGAAACCATTATGTCAATTAGATGTACTCACTAAGATATGAAAACGAGTGTGTGCCTGTGTGTGTGTGCGCATCTGCAGGTCTAGGGACCTGGAGGTGTAGTTCGGCTGGTCCGTGGTGCTTTCATGTCTCAGTCTTAGTGACAGGAAGCAGGAAGTCAGTGCAAAAGTTCTAATTATAAGCTAAGGCAGAGTAAGCATCATTCACAGCTTTCCACCACTCATTTACTAGTAACAAGAGTTTACATGTGTCAGTGGAAACTTGACTTTTGGCAAGTCTTGTTTTGTCATTTTGCACAACAAATTATTGTGCATGTGTTGAGGTAACCTGCCAGTGTTTCCAACAAATATTACAAATGACATAAGAAAACATTTTTTTTAATAAATCCAACTAAAAAGGAATCTTTAAAACCAACAATAGCAAGATTTTTCTTTTTCATGTGTTTTGGCAGATTTTGGCTTTTCTATGAGTCAAAAAAGCCACAACATGAGAACATTTTAAAGTAAAATGTCAGTTTCTTACGAGTAACTTGACACAGTTGAGTAAAACCACTTGACATAATTTGTAAAGTACATCTAAAAAAAACATAATATAAACATAAAAAAAAAAAAAAAACATTTCGTTGAGTGTATAACGTCCCCTTTTCCCGGCCACCAACACTTGGCAATGCTAAGGTTCATGGACTTTTTTTCTTGTGGTAGGCTTAAATCGCCACCTTCAGCCGAACTGAAACGATTAAAATATGGCATTCCACCCCTTACTTAATTATCCCCAAGCTTCTGGCTTAATTAAAATCAGTTCAAGGGTCCTCTCCTTTACCATTTACACACTAATGCATTACACTATCAGCATTACCCTTACCTTTCCAGGTGAACAGTCGGTGCCATCTGCCCACGGCATGTGCTGAGTCCTGCAGCCCCGCTGGGCGCCCTCTGGACTTGTGCACCATAGTCTTCGACACTGGGTCTGAACACACACAAACACACGCACACACACATTAAGAGTCAATGCTGGGATTCCAGGGAAAAAAATAAACTAAAAGAACAAGCTATGGCTCTTAAATGTCATGTTTATTTCCCTGACTGTAAACAACTCCATTAATATACAGCATGGACTCAAGCCGGCAGACTTCCAATTTAGCACATTCTATCAAACAATATGCCTCCCTACACTAAATTTGCTGCATCAACAATTTCATTTGCCAGGTATTTCTAAGCCTGCGTGACCTTTTAGACTGAGTGAAAACCACAAGCCAAGAAACTATAGTGTCACATATTTAAAGACATTTCTGTATTATTAAACTGAAATTTCACTTTTTTAACTTAAATTCAAATTAAATCTGGCTTCACTTTGCTTGTGTTTCAGAAGAGAACATGTTAAACGTGGCAAGTGACTTTAAAGGCTTCAGAGTCATCCGAGAACCTCTGCTGCACTTAATCTCAACTCCCTCAGCTCCCCTCTGAGACCCCCACGTGCAACATTGACAGTTCAGATTTGCACACCGAGTCTTCTTACCATATAAGGGCACACCTGCGTTCCCGGCCCAAATATCAATTCACACTGTTTATTGACATTGTATATCCGCCCGGGCAGCTGCTGCGAGAGAGCGTACGGTCTAGAAACAGGCTCGTCGAGCAAGCACTCACCATATCCTGTGCTATTAAGAAATAAAAATAAAATGACTTAAAGAAAAGGGATAAAAACAAGAGAAACAAACAGACAGAAAGCACACTCAGTACAGCTGGAGTGGTTATTTTTCTGCACAAATACATCTTGAAAAACGTCTTGTCTTCAACTAGCTATATGTGGTAAGTGGTGGGGAACTCAGGAAGTCAAGGATGGAGGGATACTATGCATTGCTTTGGAGGTAGGGCATTAAATATTATTACTCCACTATTATTACTGGGTCTTTCTCAGTGTGTAGGAGAGACGAGACTAGAGGGTGCAACAGCCCTGAGAAATGATGACAGTTTGACTGTGGCTACCAATGCACTGTGTGTGTTGGTGTGTGTGTGTTTGTGTAAACCTGCACAGTTATTAAAGAATATTTAGCCAGGTTTTAGGGGGTCATTTTTGCTACGTTTTCCTAGTTCTATTCCCCATGCATGTTTGGAACAATGATGAAGACAACAGTATGACATACTCAAGGAACTCTGTGATGTACTTCCTGCTACACTTGGACCACATCCAAGGGTTTGTGTTGTAATTAAGTGTGGGAGCCATCACATGTTGTTGAATCTTAACTCCATCCTCCTTACACTTGTTACTGTCATCGTGAGGCATGTTGAACCTGGAAGAATAGAGGAAAAAAACATGTTCAGGCATAAAAAAAAAGAAGCTATTTATATTAACAAGCAACAAATAGAGCGTTTTCAAATGTCCCCACTAGCTGTACTTCCATGGCTCTGCATGGCTCTGTTTTGCCAGTGTGGTTATTGCTTCTTGGCAGGACGTCAACTTCTTGATATGTTTTATTGTGCTTCACAAAGTGGCAGTGACAAATAGCAATTTGTGTTGTGTTTGACTGTGCTTCATTTCTTCAGCGACATCTAAACAGCAATTCTATTTTTCTACTGTCACTATCTTATTGGCTTTGGGAAACTCATTCAAGGTTGCTATACAAAATAATGCATAGCATTTGTGTTGCCTGCCTGTGGCAAGACTGGATAGAAAGATATTAAATTATATGAAAACTGAGAGGAGAATAAGTGAAGCATTCAAGCTCCTGCAGGGTAAACAAATGTGCTCCCGGTCGATGGTGGACAGGTACGGCAACACACTCCTTGTTGCTAAGCTGTCCACCTACAACACAGAGCTTTGTCACAAATCAGTCATCAAGCATGCTGTCCCAGCCTGATGCAGATAAACATGCAACCCAATAATCCCACCTTTTTGTATAGTGGTAGAAAAGGAGCATTTGTTTGAGATGAGGACTATTAAAGTCTGTAACAGTCTTAAGAGTAGAACGCTTACTCAGGACTTTGGACAGTGGAGAGTTTGCTGAAGGGCAAAGGAAACCAAGAAGTGGTTTAAATTCAATTCTGAGAATCCAGGTTACAGATTTTTTTGCTCTCAAAATGAAAAGCAGGGATACTTTTTTTTTTATCCAGATGTGCAGAATTTATGGTATCAGCTGTTATAAATTCCTAGAAAGTGTTCTGAAGCTCTAGTAATGTGTAACTAAAAACAAAACCAAGTATTTATGACTGATGAAAAAAAAAAATCAGTGGAAAAAAGACAGCTGCTCTTACACATGTCCAAGTTCGTGGGCAATGGTGAATGCAGTACTGAGTCCATTGTCCTCACTGATGCTGCAGCTCCTGTAGGGATCACACACAGTCCCCAACTCTGCAAGTCCTGAATAAGAAGAAGCTCAGTTCATTTTCTTTTGTATTTATTTAATGTACATTTCTACTATAATTTGTATCACTCTGTTAAAAAAAAAAAAAAAATGCATTTACCTAAGGTGTCACACTTATCCCTCGCTCTACAGATGTCCTGCCTGTGGTGAAAATAAAGATAATTGATCTCGGTCATTGTTAGTCTACATTTTAGAATTTTGTCAGGATCTCTCTACATTTTTGGTTCACGGAATATTTGCATTTTGAAAAATGAAAGCTTCCACAATTCCTCTTGCACCTGGTGATTAGGATGGCAGTGTCGTGATGGGAGTGGTGGTTATCATCCAGGACGTTCTGACTCTGCTGCCAGATGCAGAAGTTCTTTAAAGTGGTCTGTGCATTAAATGAAATAACTGGACCATCCTGAGAAGGACACAGAAAAAATAATAAATTATAGGGACGTGCACCATGTTGTGGCGTGGAAGCAAATGAAGTATTCTTACCAGCTCATTGTTTATTATAACTAACTTTACAATCACAATGTTAATCAGGTTTCCAATGCTGGGGTCCTTGTATATGGAAGACACCTGAAAAAAACAACAACAAAGAAACAAAACGTGACCTCAAACCTAAAGAGAAAATCAATGTTTAAATTAAGTTGAGCCAGATTGGATGTGACACTGTATATTTAGTGATAATGGTTTTATGGGCTGCTTACTTGCAGTTTCAAGCAAGTACCAGTGATTTTGTTTGATTGAAGGATCAGCATGATAACAGCTTGAGCCCCTGTGGACAAGTCAGCCTTTCCCCAGACTAGAATATGGGTCATCGCTGCCTCCCCAGAAGGACTTTCAGTTCAGCCCCAGATGCAGGCGGAAACTGGTGTTTGAAGTGGTCGAGAGTATGCAGCCTATGTAACATACCTGAGCCTATTTTTTAACATTCATCAAAGCTGTCAGGCAGGCTATCCCTCAAGCTGCCCTCTCTTCCCCCGAGCCGTTTGAAAATGTTGTTTACCCCTGCCCTAAGGTGCCCTTTTACCTCCCTCAACTCTCCTCCAAAGGCTGACTGACTTGCAGCACAAACAGCAAACAGCAAAGAGGAACACGTGTGTACATTTAGTGCATCAGTGTGCACGAAGATGTCCTACTCTGTCCATATCTGCACAAAAGATTTCTACCAACCAAACATAGAGATCAGAACTTACTATAGACATTAACGTGAGTATGTAGTGCTGTAGGTTGCTGCCGTGATGCTCCACCATTTTGCTGTCGGCCACCAGCATAACTTCAACAAAGCGCGGGTAGGAGAGGAAGCGCTTTGATCTCCTGTGAGGTCCTGAGTCACCGCTGCTATCATTTGACGGTCTAGCGCTAGCACTGCCATGCTGTGATCTGAGCAAAGCATTGCTGGCCAGGCCAGCGCTCAGTGACTCCAGGTCATTGAATACACCAGGACTGACCACAGGGACTGCTTTGACCACAGTGCTGACCCCAGCCGCTGGCCTTCTTTTCACCTTGTGTCTCTTATGTCTGTGTTTGTGTCCTAGAATGAGAAGCCAAAAGAAATGGAGCAAATGTAAATATACAAGAGTGCAGGCCTGAGAAGACTGGAAGCATATTCGCTCAAACAAGGCAAGGAATAATTCATTCTTTGTCAAGAAGATGTGTTTGCTATTAAGCTGAAGTCATGTTTAACTTTTAAATGATGGAGCTATATGAGATCTGGAAGTGGATATTGTCAAAATAAGCCCCCCCCCTCCACCGAAAAGAGTGGGCTGACAAATGAACATTGCCTGAAGTGCCTTTTTTTTCTCTCAGAAAAGGGAGGAAAAGAGGGCAAAGAGTTCAGGCAAGGTAAACCTGGAACCCAGCCATAAAAAGAGTACACAAATTGCTGTGCACACATCAAATGAGAACAATCCAACAACTGGGAAGCATTTTTCTTTAACTCTGGCAAGGTTTTATGTCCTTAGATAACATCTGCTGAACTACTGAGTCTTTTTGTTTACAGATCATCCTTACTAGACCATTACCAATGTGTCACCATTTATGAGGGATGATTAATGAATGGTGCTAAAGATCAATTTGCTGTTCCTTCACACCCGCAAGAAAGAAATGTAATCCATGTATATTTTTTTCACATTCAACTGAGAATTATTTTGTAAAATATCATGTTAAAAGTCATTTTATGCAGTGTGAATGATTAAATATTAAATTCAAATTTTGTCCCTGCCCATTTTCTAATTCCTTATTGTCTTTTTTCTTTTCTTACTGATTTTGATCAAATCAAAAGTACATTGTTTGTGTGTGTGTGTGTGTGTGTGTGTGTGTGTGTGTGTGTGTGTGTGTGTGTGTGTGTGTGTGTGTGTGTGTGTGTGTGTGTGTGTGTGTGTGTGTTGTGTCTCCATTCTCAGTTCAAAATAAAAAGAATCGTCTACAGATTCAATAGCGCTTTGTGCAAGGCTGAATGAATCGTGTCCAGAATAGCTTTTAGTCTCATTTATGTTACTTGAGGCTAAAATGAAAACACAAACAATCACTCAAATGGAGTGAGAGCAAACATCTTCAGAAGGATCTCCAGCACACAAAGACAAACGATTTCCATATTTATTGCTTTTAGTTTTGATTATTTTACCGTTTCAAGTTGCCATCACTTATGTAAAAATTTACACTACATCTTCATGGAAGTAGGTCTACCAACTTTCTTATCAAAGGAGCAGAGGAAGTACAAGAGTCAACAGGAAGTTCAGCCAGTAAACTGAGATGAGGCGATATAAGTGTGAGCTTCCAAATGATTCTTCTTGTGCGAGAGCTGGAAAACTTCCTCATTACTGTACTGCAGCTGTGGGCACTGCACTGTGCAGGCTATAGCATGACATGCAAGCCAGGATAGTTTCATACTATACTTTAATCTTGTCATTGCATCTCTGACTGTAGCCTATTTATGGCAGAATGTATTATTTTATTTAGATATAGAACTTTAATTACTTTAATATTTAATCAATTGCATTATTAGTTTGATGGTGGTTTTTACGCTGCCATTTGCTTCGGGTTCACTTTAACTCTTTATGGTCATTGCACAGTCATACTTTGTACAGTACTACAACAAAATTTAAGTACTGTTCCACATTGGTGCCAAAAGAAATTCAAGCTGTAATTGCAATAAATAATATATGTACAAAATATATATACAGTCATTTGTGAGTCCAGACATTCCTTCGGTTCCCAAAATCAACCCAACACTGAGGCACCACTGAAAGTTAAAAACAGTACAAATTCTTTCAGCTCCAATAAAAATAATTCACTAAAAAAAGAGGATTTACAAGGTTTAGTGACGTTAGAAGTTAGCAGGAAGTTATGTTGCTAGTTCCAATCTAAAAATGATAAACCAGATTCTTATTAAAGTAGTTTTAAAAAATAAACCTAAATGTTCAAACTCTGCTGTCAGTTTGAATGGAGGACTAAAGAGCAGTGACATATAAACTATGCAGTGGTTAGATACACAGCTATGGTTATGCTAATATAAACACATTAGCATGAAGGATGAGGGATACATTTTTCCTCAGTAAAGGTTTATGTTGAGGGTGCTCGATGGTCAGAGACATATACCGTCACATGGCAGGAAAAAGACCAAACTTCAGCTAACAGAGATTCTGAGAAGTTCCCATTCAAAAGACAAGGTTAGCTACTAATATATACCTATGTGGTTTGGATTAGGTGTGATCTAAGCTTCAGTATCAACACTGAAATCTTAGTCTACTTTGTCTCCTCTCCTCTGCTCGCTGCCTCACAAAGTGTATGTGTTTGAGTGTGTGTGCACAAACCCCCTGTCAAACTGAGTATTCCCAGCTAGCATTTATTTGTCATACAACTTCAACCACCTGACAAGCACAGGAGGAAAAGCTTGGACCCATCTTTGCTGTCAGAAATGAACTATTCTTCTTCAGTGCACCACAACAATATAGTTTTATGTATGGAATTCAACTCCATACAATAAGAAAAAAAAAATAAGCAAATGAAAGGGAAAAGAGGCCCCTCCCACCAATTAAAAAGTTGTCTTTGCATTAACCAGATAAGCAGCATATCATCCTAGAGGGCCATGGTACAATTACTGTAATAGCTCACTGACTATTATATAATTGGTTCCTGTTACAGCTGATAGTGGAGACTTTAAATTTGAGTGATTATATCTGCGCAAACCAATTTAAAGGTCCCATGTACATAGTGGCACACAAATGTCAAAATTGTCTAATCACTCTGTCCCCTGTCCCACTAAAGCACTTAGATGTGCATTAACCAATTACATCTAACCAATATATACTGTTTCTAGACACTGGGAGGTCCATGCTCAGCAGCAGAAGTATGCTGTTTTGATAGAAAGAGGACACTGGGTGAGGGTTTACTAGAGCAGATTTTTAGGTCAGCTGACTGGTCAAACACAGCACCTTAGTAGCAAGGTCTGGATCTGACGTTTTAGGTACAGAGCTGTGTCTGTTATATATCCTAATGGCATACATGCTTACTCATCATATAATGTACCGTACCTGAAGTGTCACAAGCTGAGGTCTCCTCAGTGGTCTGTTTCTTGGGTGCACTTTTCCTGTATACAATATGAGGTTTTGTGTGTTCCTCTTCATAGTGTTCTCCTTGATAGCTGTGAAGGGGCTCCACAAAATACTCCCCTTCTGGAGACCTGAAAGTGCCGAGCTGGGTAACAGAGAAGACACATAGCAGTTAGGCTACAGCTATCTATATTCTCTAAGTGCTTATAAAACCAAGCAGAATAATCTATATCTCGAGGATCTTTTAGTATTGAGCTCAGTGCAGATCACATACCACACTAACACTCTGCAGTTTGTACTTAACGTAGGAATGTAAAAAATAAGCAAAACACAGACATAGCAGCTTTCAGTGGTAAAAACAAAGTACATTTGCATTCATGTTATAACAGAGGAAAGGTCTAAATGGAAGACCTTTGATGTCTATCAGGAAAACACTAAGACTGTATGTTCTTGGCAAGTATGCTGCAAACCTTGTATGTGTTTGGCACGTTTAGCATGAGTTGGTTAACTTAGAGGTCTAGGATGTTCCAGATAAGATTCGTGGACAGTAAAGCACACATATGGAGAACCATCATGAAAGATTGGGGGGGAAAGGTTTGTATAATGTTTGCTTGCCATATGTTTCTACTCCCAGATAATCAATGGTAAATATATATATATATATATATATATATATATCATAAGGAAAAAACGATTTGGCTATGTGTATTAGTATTTGATGCTGTTTGTTCTGCTTACATTTAGTTTAGCAAGACATTTTTTCTATTACTCTGCAAAGGCCTGCGCTTGAACTTTTGTCTGGCAAGACAAAAGAGGATCTCACTACAATAAGTTATTTTAGAATGTACTGCAATGAAAGGAAGCATTGCCTGTTTTAGGATGGAGGTTTTGGATAAATAATAATATATGCTTCATAAATGTCAGCTCAGCTCCACAAAAGTTCCCTGCAGAGCAGAGGATTCAAAGCATTTTATGTTTGATTTGTCATTTGGGAACAAAGCTGGCCTATTACTCTTGTCTGTCACCTCACTGTGGTTTCTATGTATAAACTCCTCTGAGTGCACTTTTCCTCCACTACAAAGCATCACTCACCAGGACTCCCTCTTTAGGAAGCCTGGGAGCTGGAACAACTTGTCGTGACGTCAGTACCACCCGTACTCCGGCTGAACTCGCTTGCATAAAGACGTCACCGACTACCGGTGGACCAGAAAGAGACACGAATGTGGAGTAAACCTGAGTGCAGTCAGCCGACTTGGGCTCTTTGCAGCAAGCCACAACCGAGATTCTCGGTAACTGATCAGTTACTTACTTTCTGGATGCGCCCCACTACACGATCCTACCACGAATACAATTTTGAACAATTTTCAAAGTTTTATTTTTTTCTTAAATCAGCTACAGCTTCACTCAAAAGTCTCCAAAACACGTACACAACTTTTATGCCCTCATGCTGCAGAAGCAAAGTGAATGTAAAATGATCACGCGCACGACGAGTACAACCGCGCGTAAAAACTCACCAGTCCAGAGCACAGACTGATGACTGCGGCGTGCTCTGCATGTGCATTTACTTGTCCTTTGTAAAAGCAGTGCCTTAACTCCGTGTCCTCCTCCTCCTCCTCTCTCTCATCTGCTGCAAAATCCGTTACGTTCTCTCCTCGGGCTACTCCAAGTATTGTCACAGTGTAGAGAGGTGCGATAAATCCCGAATCCAACGTCAGGTTGAGGTGATAGTCCTGTCCGAAAGCAGATATCCTGTAGTGGATATTCGGCGAGGCCCAGTGATCCGTGCTATTGCCTGTGCCCTCATCCAAACTTCGCCTTTTCCTTTTGAAGTGCACACTGGTTGGAAACTTGTCACCGGCTTCATTCACTCGCACCGGTGTTACAATCTCATAAGCGCCGATCTCCTCGTTTACTGTGGAATAAAGGTAGAAGAATGTAAATGTGGTTTAAAAAAAAAAACAGTCTGCTTACATTATAAATCAGTGGGTAAAACGGTTTAAGGATTATAATTCTATCAAAGTTGTTTGTCTTGAAAATCTGTTGTTTTAGTCAGAAAACGATAGTCAGTAAACTTCAGGCATCTAAACGCTGCAAGTCATTCGCTTGACTGAATTCAAAACTCATTCATTCTCTGCCGTCAGTGTTAGAAAACAGCTGCATGAGAAATTTTAAGAAATGCGGGGGTTGTCACAGCAAAATACTTTACCCGTGCTTGAATTCAAAAGCAATGTCCCCGTAGATGCGACTACATTCAAGAAATCAGGGAATAGTAGGAACCCCAAGCCCCAGAAGAGCACATGCATGATTGTCCACGTTCAGAGGAGAGAGCCAGCCTGTATTCCCTTAGTAGTACTGTATTCCTGCGGTAACTCCGGGCTTTCCGCCTCCGGTCCGCCTGCCACATCCAATTTTATTATCCTAGACTCTTGAGTTGATGGTCTCTGGCCGATGAAGTACACTGCTGGGACGTGAGCGCGTCGCGGATTCCCTGACGAACATGCATACTGCAGAGAGGAGTGGGCTGCTTCAACACTCAACTGCGATGGGCTCCGCTTGCCCGTGAACCAACTCTCTCCCTAGCTTAGAGGGGCGGGATCAGTCTAATATAATATTATCAGTTGTGTTGTTTCAATCTATACCACCTATACTCAGAGAGAGCTGCCCAACTAATCTGACATAACGTGTAGACAACGTGTGCGCAATCCAGCTGCAAATTTGCATCGTGACACAAAGTGACATACCGACTTTTATTGTTGAGTTAATCACGTTTCAGAGGGGTGGACAGATGCGCAGCAGATCGGTGACTATGACAGTAAGGTGGGGCCCATATAGGAAATGCCTGCCCTGGGGGCAAATGAGATAATCTTAGCTGTATACTTAGAAGTTCACGGGATCACAGAGTGACAAAATTCAAACTGGCAACCGGTGTAGCCGTATACAGGCATTGCTTTAGGTCTTAAGTAGGTGCTGGAAAAGGTATTGTCTGAGGACAGTGGTAATGGTTTCATTAGGGTAGTCTTGAAAAATCTGGGTCAGTCATCTCTCAGGGAGATATTCCAGAAAGATACTTTAACAAAATTACTCGGGCGTTACTGTAGTGCATAATCTGGATTCTGACATGTACTCAGGTAGATTACTCCACTTAGACTCATTTGATTGAAGGCATCTGTGCATGCTTCCCAGCCCACATAACCTTATGTGGTGATAAATGCTTGCAGCTGGGATATGACTTCATAGCTCATTTGTTGCGTGCAATCAACACACATGGCCTAGAATGAGGCTACATGAAACATTGGGTGTGCAGGTGCATAGCTGAAATTAAGCACCTCATATAGAATGCCTGTGTTGTTCAAAAACACAAAATAAAACAAATAAAAGTGGAGAAAATAGCTCAGTTGCTTCTGTAATTATGTTGATTTCATATGCGTGTGAAATCTATTTTTCTTTTTCTTTCTTTCTTTCTTTCTTTTTTAATAGAGAACATCTTTAAATAAATTCACACCAGCCTTTTTAATCATGGCTTTTTCCTCTTCACAAAACCAACATTCTTGGCTAAACGGCAATTGGCCACCCATTTGCACCAGTAAGGGCTAATTTTCTTGTATGATGGATGATCCACCATGAACAAGTTTAGTATGATCATAGGGGTCAGTAAAATGTTAGCATTTGAGATCACTGGTTGTAATGACCCACACTTGAGGTTCATAAGAATACCTTTACGTCATGACTTAAAAGAATTCCCAAGCCTCCTAGCCCTTCCACTGGAGCTGGAGCACTTTTTTTTTTCTTTTTTTTTCTTTTTTGGAAAACCATCCCAAATAACAACCCAGGGACAGCTGTGGGTCACAAACCCCTTTTAAACACACCCCTTTTATCTCCAGTTAGTCTCTTTTCCAAGAATTCTTTTTAACACAGTTTTACAGCACACTGGATCACAGGTAAGTAATAACAGTTGGGAGAAAATGTGCTTAGGCAGCATGTTTATGTACAGCAAATACAACTTCAGAGGGCTATTTACTCTTGTTCCAGTTGCTGCATTGTTACAGATGCTATTCATTTAAAAGAAATTATAATTATGTTTTTCAACGAATGGCTATTTGAGTTACTGAAGTCACTGTTGACACAGCGTTTATGAAAATGGATTAAAAAGCTACTTTTCCACCTTAAATATCAGCATATGGTTAACATCTTCGGTGGGCTGATTTTGATTCTCAACAAAGCGGTTACTACAACTGGGGGCGTGTGTAGTGTGTGTATGTGTATGCGTGTTCTCAATGAATGGTGGTCACTGAGGTCATCAGAGTCACCCTTCCTGATTTGTGTGCGGGCAGCATCATTCAGAAGAGCTATCAGCAGTGTAAACTTCACTTCCCCTCCAGATCAGATAAAGAGCTGATAGGAGGCGGAAAGCTTGAATGAAGTAGCCAAGCCTGGCCTGGGATTTCAAAGAGATACACTTTAATTGTTTGGCTTTTAAAATGTCCCTTTACTTGATCTTACCCTCAGCCCCCACCCAAAAGACCTTCCAGGCCCAGTGATCTTGACAAGGCAATATCCCTGTGTAGTGTAGTGAATGTGAAAAAGACCAAGTGCTGAATCTTTATTTCAAGATCATTCATTTATAGGCATGCACACCAAAATTGACTTCAATTAAGTCTTAAAAAATAAAAGATTTTCATGATGAAGCATGAAGGATGAGTTCAGTAATGCAAGTGAAGAGACTATCCAAAGTTTGGTGGCATGGCAACCAATACTTCTGTATTACTTGTCAGCTGGTTCACATTAAAACACATGAGATGCTAAATTCATGGTCCCACACTGGTGCCTGTTTGCATACGGACAGTATAAAAAACTGACATAGCTACTGTGACATCACCACTGGCTTCTGAAAGTCTCGAAATGAGCACTGGTTCCCAAAAAATGGATGTGACTTTGACATGGCATGCTCATTCACCAATGATGTGATTGACAGTTAGTTAGCCAATAAGCATGCTCTCTCTTATGAAGATAATCCTCCATTTTGAAACATGGTATGACCAAGATTTACAAAACATACTAAAATATTTTTTCAGTATAATCCAAAAAGAGTGACTGACCCTGTCAATTTAGCAGGAAAGTGTTAAAGAGGTCGACACAGAAAGCCATTTTCACATTGACTTATATGTGACCACAAGTATTTTTGCAGTCACAGCTATCGCCATCTGGTGGTCTTCAGCTGAAATGCAGTTTTATGTCACTTCTGCATTGGCTTCACTTTTCTACATCATTGTTTTTCTGTGTATGAATTCAACACATAGCATAGCATAACCAATGCATTGATTGAATAACCAAAATAACCAAATGATCCATGTATTTTCTTTATACTGCCCCCTGGTGATAGTGTATAGGCATAACATGTAGTCATAGGTATGAAAAGCTCTTTATAGCTCCTGCTGACTACCCATGCATGATTATGCTGGTTGTGTTCATTACATGAATTCATTCAGGAGTGTTTGAGATATTACAGTGGACTCCAAAACAGTCCACTTGGCAAACATTGCCATCCATTAAGCCAATGTTTTACCATAGCCTAACAAGGCAGAAAATACATATCGCTACTTCTTGAGGAGTTATTTTGTTTGCTGAATATTTTGTGATTCCATTGCATATGTCTGTTTGTGTTTGTGATTTCTAAAATGGAAAAATGTCTCAAATAAATACCTCAGAGCAGCTTTGGTTTGAAGTGGAAACACTGTGTGCCGATCAGGATTATTTTGTAGCAGAATTTGGAGGAGGTTCCCTTTTCTGTGGCCTGTACATAATATACATCAGTATAATCCACAGGCCATGAAACAGATGTATTCCTAGGAGAACAAAATATGGTTTCTGTGGCTGCACACTTACTACATCTTTCAACATGAGACTACTTGGACTTCCAACAGTACATTGGTAAATAACCAGACACAGAGACGCATGGCCTCCTAAGACCTGCAGGCAAAGACGGGCAACCGCACACAAACACAAATGGGTGCACATGTTCAAGCTAAGTCACATGCTCTTATTCTTTAACTAGCAAAGCAGACAGCAGGCGCTGAGAGTTTTACCAGGGAGGAATGGAGGGAGGGGGAGGTGATCCTGTAAATGGGCTTTTTAGGATAGTCTCAGGCAAGTTTATGTTGGGTGAGAGCTTGAGCGAAAACATTGTTCAACATCTGAAGTGCAATTAAGGCTTTGGTGGAGCTTTCACAGACCACAAGATAGAGGTCTGGATTCTGCCCAAGTCGTACAGCAGCTGTCAGCAGGTCTCTCCAAAATCAGAATGCTTCCCAGATTCTCTGGCTCTCTGTGGAATGGCAACAATAGACTTCATGCCAGAGACCAAATTAATCACTCCACAGATTCAAGAGGGGAGGGGGATAGTCATCAGAGGTGTAGTGCAGCACAGCTTGTGTAGCACTGTGACAAAAGGTACCACATTCATACAGTAGGGGATCCAACCTCTGTGATCCTTTAAAATCCAAAAAGCTTTCTTTAATGAACTCTTTTGTTTACAGAGGAGTGAGCAAACAGAACCACTTCTTCACTAAGTCTTTGTAGAAGGTAATCCATTCTTTCACACCAATATTATGATGCATCCACAGGGTGAAGAGTAAAGTCTGCAGTAGGAGGTTCTGGACAACTATGGTGTTATGATAAGAGTATTAGTAGTTTGGTCTTATTCACGTTTGAGAATGCTTTTTCTCACGTGAAAGTGACTCTGCGTATTAGTACACATAACAAACGTTTCAGTCATGTGAAAATGTAGGAACATCAGATGGAAATTGTTGGCTTTCAGGCCACCACTTCAACCTCTTTGAAGCCGAGTCTAAAAATAAAGACGGTATATCGAGACAAATTTCATGTAAAACTGACATTTTATGGTGACTTTTTTATTCGACATGACACCAACTATGAATCACACCGACTATGAATCTTGGTGGTGGAAAAGTCTTGGTTTGAGGTTGTTTTGCTGCCTCTGGTACTGCAGCTTGGAGTCACTGGTTTAACTATGAAATCTGCATTATATCAGACAGCAATTTAAGAATAAAAGATACTCGGATACTAACTGATAGTTAGTTTTGCCAGACAATTGGGTTAGATACTCATTTGCAACACCATACCAACACTCCTGTTTTAACTTAACTAGTTGATACACAGTTTCATACACCACAGGTGCAGACAGGCAGGCGCACAGCCCCACTAGCAGCTGAACACACGAAGGCAGCACAACAAACTTGGAATCTTAAAGACTGACAACCAGTATTGAGCAAGGTTAGTAAAGCTCCTGTTTCAGCAGCATTTAAGTATTCCATAGTTATCACACATGCTAACGTTAGCTGTTTAACTATTAGCACTTACCTGATAGTCATTATTAAGACAGATGGTAGTGACTAGTAATAAAATGATAATATTAACGTGGGAGCTAGGCAGCAAATATTTTCCTGTCCATCTGTAACATCAAGAGATAGCTTTTAGACAGATATCAACACATGATCTTAAATAGTATATAGTAGCATACGTTGAGATGTTTGCACATACCAATATTGTTCTTTAATCATTCTTTTTTTTAAATGCATGCCTCTTTATTTCGTCATTGTTATTTTTGTCATTAATTTTGATATGTTCCCTTGTGTTGTGATATAGCTGTGGCTCGGGTGGTAGAGCAGGTCATTTACTAAACAGAAGGGCCGCGGATTGACCCTGGACGCATTCGTCGGAGTGTATGATTGGATGAATGAGACTTGTTGTAGAAAGTGCACTGAGTGCTTAAAATTTGTAGAAAGGTGCTATATAATTCTTGGTATCAATGGTACTTAGTATAAAATCTAGTATTGTGACAACTGTATTAAAGATAATGTGCAGATAAATATCTGTCTAAAAGTTGTGGTTAAATCGGAAGATTAAGGCGGTGTAAAGAAAATCCATGGATCACCTTGTTTTATTTATTTTTTTCAAACAGAAGAGGACATCTTAAGCACATTAGCATATCCACCCTTCATTTCACCAGAAAACAGAAATGTGGAGGTAAAGTCAAACACTTTTCAGTGAGGTGTTATTTGTCTGTGAGCCTTGTTCAATGGGGGATTCCTTGTCTAATTTTTCCACATAATTGTGTTTAAAGACATTGACACTAAAACCTGCATACTCTGCATCACTGTATGGTTGTGGGATATGTATGGGTTTTCACGTTTTTTTCTTTTTGTTTTCATTAACAAGCCACTCATCAGTCTGCAGTAAGATCTATTTCTCCTCTGCTTCATCTACTTCTTTGTCATATTGGATATAGTTTAGTGTTCTGGGTCAAGGATTCTATTTTGTGCCTGTCAGAGCTTGTAGAATAGGCTAGCCTAGGTCCTGCTGGCAAGGCCACCGTATAAGTGGGTCATCTGGGACCTAGAGGAGCCAGCAAGCTCACTATAGCTGACAGGCACACAGCAGTGTGCACCAGTATGCAGCCAGATGTCAGGGGGAGTGCTTTACCACAGAGAAAATTTGCGATAATACAAAGAAATTTTCAATGAAAAGGGTATGAAAAAGGTGTGTGTGTGTGTGTGTGTGTGTGTGTGAGGGGGGGGGGGGGGGGGGGCTTTTAAGTCAGCTTTTAAGAGGAGTTTAATAATTACAGAGGTGCATGATTCTTCTACAAGGAGGAAAATTTAAAATGTCTTTGTAAATATAAAAATTCTCTCAACTTCTCACCTGGAATGTTTCCATCGCAGGGCCATAAATCCTGGTCTGCCTTAATCTAATCTTTCAGAAGCCATTTAGGATTAGCTTCATCAGCTAACAAAGAAATCATTTTTTTGCCAAATCAGATTTCATCAATCAGTAATCGCATCATGGATTTAACACAGAGAGGTGAATGGCACCAAGGCCACAGTGGCTTTGACTGACAGAACACACACACACAGAAATATCTCACTTGCATTACGTCATGCTACACACAAAAGATTTATAATGCTTATAAATGGAAGCAAAACTAAACAAAAAAAGAACTGGTGGAGTTAAGATATGAAATCCATCTCAAAGAATGTAGTTAAACATATTTCTCACAATACAGTAGAACCACAAAAACCTTGTTCTAAGACTTTTAAACAATCCAACATGATGTATGCTACACTGTAATTATGAAGCATAAAAAATGGTAAACAAAATGTACAAAGGCAAATTTGATATAAACAACCAACCAGCAATGCAGCTTTTCAAGTGCAAACTGTAACGTTCAATCTAAAAGAAAGAAGGAACAACCAATTTGTTGTTGTCAGCTTTGTCTTGGCTGCTCTTATTGGCTCCATATGCAGAAGCTGTGAGTCACCTCTGTAATGATTTCATGTTTTTCTGTTTTGTTTTTTTCAAACAGGATGTAAAGCAGAATATTCATGGGATATACACAAAAGCCAGCCATCTTTAAAATTAAATTAGAGCAGTCGTAGCAGGCTGATTCTGATTATATCTGGGATCAAAACTATAGAAAAAAAAAATCAAAAATCTCTGTGGCCAGAGGGTGGTGGATTAGATCTGGGCTTTGCTGTAATGTCATTAAAAGTCAAAAATCTGCAGCTCTAACACAAATGTCTCTATATGTTGTTGTACGAGCACGGACAGTCACTTTAATTTTGACTCTTGTTCGACACCTGGCCGTGCTGTTTTGACAAATGAAGATCTGTGCCGAAAAAACTGTTGTAGAAAAATTGGTCGTCTTCTATACTGTGCTTTTGTTTTGTCTATCTTTCTGTTTAAGACGTCAGAGGTACAGTTAATATCCCATTTCAGAGATCTAGGATTCCTTTAGATTAAATCCTAAGGAAACAGCCATTCCAGACAGATACAAAGGTAAGAGCATCAGTCTATGGAGGAAATTGGGCACGGCAGACAGGGGTGCTCTGCTGTGAGGTTGTAATAGAGATTTAAGAAGTTATTGGTACACTACAAACCCCACAGATTTCTACTTTCAAGCCTTTGGATTTTTATGATGCTATTCTGCGGTCAATAGCCCTTTTAAAAAGCACTGCACTGCAGCCGAATAAAAAATATGTCAGATGGACATGCTATGACAGCTTGGCTCTTCGTGCGGTTCAAGTGAAACGTCCAAAATCTGCAAATGAAATCGCAGACGTTTCATACTTCATTGCTTCTTATTGCCTCCAGATACACAGGGGAAGGCAATCGATCCAAAGAGATCAGGACTGCCCACACTTGCTCTGCTCTCTCCGTCTTCTTTGTCGTGTTTTTTGCATTTACTCCTACCTGGATCACCCTGAGGTTCAGTTTCTATCCTGTTTAAGCGTTGGCGTCTCATAGCCGAGGTCACATCATCACACATTAGTTTGAAACTAGTTGTCATCTTATTCGAGCCTCATGGGTGACTTTTAATTCTAATCGGTCTCGTTGTAAAATGCCTCTTGTTTTTGTTGTTGAGTAAATCCAGACATTCTGAAAGTGTGACATGCTCATCGCAAACAACATACTCTATTATGGTACTCTCTTATTATGTGTAAACATAGTCCAAAACCAGGCAGATTATAGCATGTTTTGTTGTGGGGGCCGTGAACATCAGCGAGCCAAAGTAAGGTAAAAATTCTTCATATCAATCTCATTGTGGCACCTGTTTCTTCATTTTTGAATGTCTTATTATGACAGGTATGACAAGTTAGACACAAAGACAAAGCTAAAAGTTAAAAGGCAGCATGTGAGTCTATGGAGTTAAGAGAGGTGGAAAGCTGCTCTGTTAATGGCTGTGTAGGCGGAGCAGGCCTCTGTTTTTGACATCAGACAGTTCAAATGTAACCATTTTCATAAGGAATTCACAAATATCAAGGAGTAGGGATGAAAGTTTAGGCTAAACCAAAGAAGTGTGCCACAATCGGCTAATGGTGGTCACGTTTGGGCTGGCTTTTAATCAGTGTGGAATGGTGAAGTTAAGCCACTGCACTGCTGGGATCTCACAACATTTCCCATATGAAAACGAGCAACACTGACAGGTTTTTGGCAAACAAAGAGAAGTGAATTTGAACATATTCATGAGCAGCACTGTGGACGCAAACCAATTTACACTCCATTTAATGTGAAACCATATGAGAGGTAAGCCATTTCAGAGCATAAGACTTACATTAAGCCATACACTCGGTGTTGACAGGAGCCAGTCCACAAGAAAATAACTTTGGGAAGTGAAAGATGGAGACGCTTTGCCTGCCTCTGTCCCAAACCAAAAGGCTGTTCAGCTGTTATTAGAATTAGAATAGTGTTTCAGGTTTTTCTACTCTATTTCATATATTTGGTTTGCTATTTTATTAGCCGTTTTTTATTAGAATTGGAGAAACTCTTTCAGAGCTCTGAAAAGCACGTGTGGCATCATCCCAAAGTACAATCTGTGACCTGAGCGGGAAAGCATGGGCCAGTGTTAGAAACACAAATGCACATGTGCAGTGAACCATACAATGCAAAAGAAAACCTCAAAGCCAGATTTTTTTTTTCCCACTTAAGTGCTTAGTGAGCAATTTTTAAGTAATTTCAATTGATCAGATGATTACTGGAGTGGTTTTTCAGATCATACTTTATTATTATAACAGAAGCTCAAGCACCTGTGGGGAGAAAGCCTTGCTCCTCTGTCCTTCTCATGCAGGTTTCTGCTCTCTCCATCACTTGCTTGCCGTCTGTTGGACATCCTGCTGACACTATTTTAGCCCGTTTCACAAGGGTGTGCTGACCACAGCCTTTGTAGTTTGTATACTAAATGCACAGCACAGAGGGAGCCCTTTTGGACGCGTGGTTTTCTGAAACAAGCCATCTGCAACTGCTCTGCTCTCTGTGCATAGCCTGAGGAAAGAGGACAGACACAAACAAAGCAGATTCATATACTGCATGGCCCTCCACAAGGAATTCATTCTTTTTCTAGTCCTTACTTTGGCTCATAAAAACTTACTTTTGTTTTTTTTCCTGATCTCAATTAGAATCTCTGTTAGAAAAGTCCTTTACCTCAATATGAATATCTGCTTTAAAAAGAAAAACTGAGGCACATGAATGGTCAAGGCCATCTCTCAGCTTTCACTTTGTTCCTTTTTCAGTACTTATTTCTTTATTCTTTTCTCTGTATGAGCCCATTTTTAGTATTGATGATGAATGATGGTCCATTATTGGTATAATTAAAGTAGTAGAATGGTGAGCAGTAGCACCAGGGAAACGCGATTAATGTTTGACCTCCTGGAATCAGCAGCCTCATATCTATAGTTCTAAAATATTTCAGGAGCTTGCAGTCTGGATTCAGATGTGCTGCGGGAAAATAGGGAAAAGTGCCCAAGTGACTAAGTGAGTGCACTATGGGAGGTGATGAGAAAAGAGTCACTGCGTCACTATTTATTCAGGAAAAAAAACATCCACAGAGAACAGAAAATTACAAACCCTTTCATTTTGCAGCTGGGGCTTAAATTGAGTATCACTTGAAAACCACAGCAAGCAAAGATGTCATGCAGTGATTCCAATTGAGGACTTCTTGGTAAAACCAGCAAATAATTGTTTTATACGACAATAGCAGATGCATAAACATGTCAAAAGTCACTGTGAAAAATAATTTTTATTGTAACACTGTCTCCCCAAAGACTTTGGCCTCTGGGGGAAACGGTGTTCTGTGTCAGAGTCAAAGCAACTACAAAGACCTTCTCAAGTCATTTTGATTCTAAAGTTGCTGATATCAGCTGTTAACTTTGTAAAAGTTGGTCATTCAAAGCCAAACAGAAAACTTGAGTTCCACAAAACTTCAGCCCACACTGAGTGAAGCAGCCACAGTTGGCTGCAGCTTTTTCTCTCTCCTCAGTGTTTGCAAACTTCACTCAGAACACCCCACAGAGCCCAAGTGGCTACACGAGGACCGGTCCATCAAATGAACAACAGATGAACCTAATTATACAATTTCCATCTCATTAGCAGAAAGCTCTTAACCTGGTTATTCCTCTAGTTTTGTTTTGTATCTGATAAGACAGTCGCTGAGTGCCCTGCAGGGTAAAGGGCAGATATGTGCCAGGCCAACTTCCCCTAGCACGATTACTAAGCTTCCCTCCGACATTAAGGCATCCCCAAAGAGTCATTTAAATGAGCTTTAACAGATTTATTTGCAGGTTTTCACATTTGTCCATGTAGCTACGGATACTGAGGGGAAAACCTGTACGTGGCAGCACAGTGTTGACACAGAAACGGGTCTTGTTACAGTTTGCCAGTATTCATCTAAGTCTTCATTTGTTTTCCCACACTTCTGATGAAACGGCTCTGGAAAAACATTTACTGTTCTCAACATGAAAGCATGGATTTATCAAACACCCATATGTTTTAAGTCTGTCTGTTGTGGAATTTTCACAGCAGTTATCACACAAATGTCCAGCAGTTAATTATAAAACACTATCTTTGTGTCATTTCCATTACTTCACCCTGCAAGTATGAAATTCAGTCATCATCTCTAAGTAAGAAAGTAGGAGAGGTGCTGCCAGATGAAGCTGCACTTTCATACTTATGTTACTGTGTGTCATAAACACCATCAGAGAACTTTCCGTACGGGCTCCATGCGGGGCTCCAGATACTGACATCAGCCACCTTCTTTCAGTCTCTGGTTTCAATAAAAGTGCAGAAATCAACTCAGAATTCCCCCTTGAATCCGCGACATCTGTTTTTCAATGCTGAGATAGGCACAGTCGTGCTCTGCATGCTTTGATGTTGTTAGTGATACATGACATGTCATTCTCTTTTACAGGTTTAAACACCATCCAATAAACAGGAGAGATGACAGAGATAATTAGGGAGAAAAAAAACAACTGAATTTCTGCTCAACATTTAGATATAAAGCCATGGTTAAAAAAAAAAGGAAATGGGGAAATGAATGCTCACATAAAAGGAGTAAAAATGTATCTGTAGTTAAAGATATACAGAATATACATAATGGAGTTTAATTTCATTAGAGTTAGTCTTTCATAGGCTCAGTGTTGTTGGATCTTTGCAGTGTCTTTTAGCCAGGCTGTCATTTCCAGCCTTTTAATCAGTGTTTATATGAGAATCTGCCTGTGCCTGATAAGGGTTGGATGTAGTAGCCCAGGGGAGCATCCTCCCCTCCCATCCTGCTCGCTGAATGGAAATCAATGAGATTACATCTTCAAACACAAAAAACGGACCATGTTACTATACAACCAAATCCTGTAGTCAGAGGAACTATGGATACTACTCATCATATCTTTTCACAGGAGTCATCATCCACTGCCACCCACCCCAAACACCAGCATCCCTCAACACACCCCTTCGTAATTTGGCAGGAGTCGCGGCCCCGCTCTGCCGGGTGAACAAATCGTTTCCAGCTCAGGTCCCATTCGGGATGTTTTAATCTGAGAATGACAGGGGGTCCAGATGTGCTTTATGGAAATCGCAATCTTCTTTGAAAAATGCTGATGCAGGGTTTTTTTTTCTTGAAAATAATACACAGAATCAGTGACTGTTATCAAAACCTCCTTGGTTTAGCAGCAGAAACATCAAAATGTGCATCTGAGCAAAACACAAAGTGTTCCAACTCCACGTTTCACTGCAGTCTCACCAGTGAGTGAAACATTTTATCGCTGAGTTTACCAACTGTATTTTTGAACGCTGTTAATTATGCTTTGCAAGTGCCCTTCATCTCCTTAAGCTAACTCGACCCCATAAGGAGGAAAAAAATCAGAAACTCCCCCCCAGAAACGATACTTACGAATACTTTTCCCTGTTAAGGAATGAAAAAACAAACAAAAAAAAAATCCTGTGAACCTGGGTTTAGTCTTCAAAGAGCTGGACTGTTAATCCTTGCTCATAAAATATATAATATTGCAGTGTTTTCATTCTAAGCTAGATTGTGTGTCAGTCTGCTTCTAAAACGGGTGTGCTTGCGAAATGCTACCATATGGCAGTGTTTCTAGGAAAGTTGAATGAAGGGACATGAGATGAGCTCACAAGCGGAGAGGAGCTGAGCCATATGGTCTGTCACACTAAAAAAAAAAGAAAGATGATATGATGGAAGTTAACATTTATAGTATCCACTGAAATGCAAGTGCAGATAGATGCAAATGTATGTGTTAGGACACATCACATTACATGTGTGCCAACACATGGAGGAAAACAAAGACGAAATCACTGGGTCAGAACAACTACTATTTAACATCCTTTTTCTCTTCAGAACATAGACTCTTGACTAAAGATTGATGTTGTTTTTCTGGTTTAAAGCCTTAACATTAGCTTCATGGCTGCTGCACCCTTGGAGTTTTGGGGCTACGAATAAACATATTGGAGGAGAGGGTGTATATAACATCTATATTCTGTTGGCTTGTAACATATGGAGCTTTAAAGAGTAGTTGCATGCCAGTCTGGTGAAAGCTATATCCTTGAGACTGTCATTGAATCCTCCATTAGTTACACTCCAATGGAACCACAATGCACTGGGTGTTTCTTCTCCACTCACCTTTTTTTCTCTATCTATGTGTTTATACACCACTCTGCCTTTAATCATTTGTTTTTAATAATGTCTGGCTCTCTTCCACACTTCGCTTTGATCCCAACCAGTCGCTGCAGGTGGCTGCTCCTGCCTGACCCTGGTTCTGTGGAGGTTTCTTCGTGTTAAAAGGGAGTTTTTCCTTCCCACTGTTGCCAAGTGCTCGTTCAAAGGAGGTCATGATTGATGGGTTTTCTCTGTGTTATTGTACAGAGGTCTTATTATTATTGTGGTCTTTACCTTACAATATGAAGCACCTTGAGGTGACTGCTGTTGCAATTTGGCGCTATATAAATACAACTGAATTGAACTGAACAAGTGAACTGCAAATACATCAGAATGTAATAAGTGCTTTCAGTTGCTCGTTTATTCCCCAAGGCCACCACTGCAGATGGATCCACATGCTGATTTGGCCAGATCTTACAGATGCCCCCCCTTGACACAACTCCCCCATTTATCTGGGCTGGGGACCAGTAACAGGAGTACACTGGGTTATGACCTGTGAGGCTGAGTTTATGTCTCCTCCTGGTTTCAAACCAGGGATCTTTTCCATGTAAGGCACATGTGTTAATCACTACAATACAAAGCCTCTGGAAAGAGTTTATTTTTTTGCTTATGGTGCAATCATGATCAACTGATCAGGCCTATGGTGGAAAAAAATGTCTCTGTTTATTGTTATATTTTCTCTTTTAAAGAAATATTGAGGTTTTGGAACTGACTCACTCACACAAGTACAGAGCGTATACACACATACTCACAAAAAGGTGTCCATCTGTGATGCCATTACCTACATGCTTCTTTAGCTGTAACTCAAAAATCCTATTCTATACAGCCTTGGAAAAAAATCATTAGGGCAAATATGGGGTTAAGATTGTTGTGCTGACAGATCTTTATTTTTCAGTCAGATACATTTGAAAACATTACTGAGATTAACAATTGCTGGGTGTCATTTCTACAGTGTAGCCACCACTGGTTAACACCTGACAACATATGACATCTAGTGCTACAGCACCTGGGGTGTGAAATAATTTATAGGATTTTCAAGTTTAAAGTCCTATAGGTAGAAATGGCAGGATCACTTGGGACCCGCCGTCTCTGCCTACGCCTATGCTTGTGACTCCTCTGACACGCAGGAGAAGCTAAACAGAAAAAAGTATCTCCAAGAATACAAGTTTGTGGATTTCCGTCATGACTGCCATACAGCTTGAGGATTTATTGTCCAATTACTTTTCTTATTTACTGTGGCTTTTTAGATCTAGTTTGGGTATGAAGATTGATGAGGGTGTAATGCTTATTTTTTTGTAAAGCTGTTTATTTACAGCTGCCTTCTCGTCTCCCACTGTTTTTGGAGCTCAGCATAATAATAATGTGCCCTAAAGTTAGA
The DNA here is from genome assembly GCF_036321145.2 of Pelmatolapia mariae. NCBI lineage: Eukaryota > Metazoa > Chordata > Actinopteri > Cichliformes > Cichlidae > Pelmatolapia > Pelmatolapia mariae. The sequence goes on from NC_086231.1 coordinate 27,731,594, forward strand.
ATGACAGTACGTGTGTAAATCCAGTAAACAGGATCAGTTGACAACGAACGGAAGAAAAGGGGGAGGAAAATGGGAGGATAGCAAGTAGGAGGCAATGAAAGAAAATAGGAGGGAGAAAAGGAAGGCAAAGAAGAATATTCCAATAAAGCACAACTTCAGATGTGGCAATAATCGATTTAATATAGTTATTTAAATCCAATACATTCACTTTGAAATAGGTAATTTATTCAATCAGTAACTACTGAGGAAACAAAGTGGATGAATGACAGACTGTATCCAGACGTTTCAAATGTCTAACATGAAATAAAAAAAAGGACTTTTTCTTGTCATTTCTGTTTCTTGTTGCCAGTAAGTAAAGATGACTTTATCAAGCTGTAACCTCCAGGATTGAAAAATTACACTAATGCCGAAGTGTGAAAAACTTCAGTTCCTCAGTTCCTGCTGGTCAGATGAATTTCAGTTAGATTTCAATTAGAAAGCAAACATTTTGTAGCACTGGAAACAACAAATCTTACAACATATTTTAAGACACACAAACATGGAACAGGAACAGAAAAATAGAAATGTCCAAAACGGGAACACGACTGAATAAACCTCCACTAAACTGGCACTGAGAGCCAGATGAAAGCCAATACTGAAAGGACACCATGGACCCATGTTTGGCATCACCTGGTACCAATCTGCAAGTCCATGTTTTAGACTGAACCCCTTTGCTCCAGACTCCAGAAGATGGTTTGTTTATTATATGCTGTAGAACTTCATGTGTTTACAACCTCAAAATGAATCTGGGCTGCTATTCTGTCATTACAAAAACCTTCTGCCACACATTGAATTCCCTCAGATTTAAAACGGGATCTCCAGCTTCCTGACAAATACATCAGAACATATGTGCTCCGGGGATTGTTTGACCACAGCGTTGCTTGCGTGTCTGGAAATATTACAAAAACTACAAAAATGGTTCAAATGCAAAACTCGTTTGTAATTACACTGTTGAAAGGAATACAACTATTTTTTCTTTGTTTGTTTTTGTTTTTGCTTTTGGTCAGCACTTCCAACATTGCCCATGTGGAATCTGTGAATCTCCATTGTGGTCATTTCCATTTTTAGCACTGCTGTAGTTAGTTATATAATGAAATACTTTTAATTAGGCATATTCTTTCATGTTGCGAGGGAGGATAGCCACATATGTGCCTCTCTCTGTGAGAACACAGAAGAGACACAGGACTGAAATTGTCCATAACGAGCCGTAGTCATCCAACCACAAACCACCAATGGATTTTATCTGTCTGCTGCGTCCATCAAGAAAACCCTGAACTAAACCTTTTTTTTTTTGCCATCATACAATTAATTCCCTTCACCTCTTGCAGGAGCCGAGTCTCCTTATCTGTCAGTGCTGGTGGACCATGCGAACAACATGCCCAAATATTAGCGAGCAAGTGAGTGTGGAAACGCAAATGGAGCCGGCTGGCTGACGGTAACACATTAACCAGGCTTAAATGAATAAGCGGATGTGTTATGTGTGACGATATGATGAACAGGGCCAGGGCTTTCTTTGGAGGATGTGTGGCTAATTCTTCCTTCCTGGCCTCACTACGGGCTGCTGCATTGTGTTAAGGCAGTTTTCATCAGCAGAATCTGGCTTCCACCACCATAGGTGGAGGTATGAGACACATTTTTGACCTGAAGTTCAAGGTTAGCTGACACAAATCTTTAAAGCATGTACATAAGGAAAAGTAAGAAAGGGAAAAGCTTCACACAAAGTACAGATAACCTTTAGGCAACCTTTATCGCTATTGAAACACCTACATATGGATGTGACCGCAAAGTTCTGTAAAAAGATGACTTCTTTTTTTCAATCCCGCACAAGTCACAGGTACAAGCGGAGGAGTGACGTTTTCAGCTTTTTACTTCTGTATTTTTGTAGTGCACACCCCAAAATATTTTTGCATTAGTCATCTACAAGCCACCTAACATCTTTGTTTCATTTCATCTCAGTGACAGCCACCTCTAAAGTGTGTTAGAACAGCATTCTCCGGGCCTGCTGACAGCATGTCAGACAAATCAGCAACCAAGGGAGAAAGATGAGTTCCTTGAGGAAAGGTTGAACTGATAAGAGCGACAAAAGCAGAAAGATGGAGTTGGGATGTGCAAGGGAGAGGACAGAGAAAGTTTATTTACACTTTGCTGGAGCAGGGATGAGCTCACAGACCAGCTGCATCTTACGGGGTGTGCTTGAAAATGAGTGAAAAGAGTGAGGGAGGAATGAGAGGGGTGGGGTGGGATGGGGAGTGGAGGGGGGTTGCCAGATCAAAGATCATCCCTCATTCCCCAGACTCGGTCCTGCAAACGCAGCAGGGAAGTGAAGCCACAAATATGGCATCCAAAGCCATGGGGTGAAATATATCCAGTCTGTGAGCTTCTTCAACAAGACCATAAACCCAAGAATGGAAATGATGTGAACATGTGCAAACATGGCTTGGGGTCACAGACAAAACCAAAACTGGAATGGTTTTGTCAAGTCTATGAAATGAGCAGTTTGGTCTCAGAGTTAAAGAAAGCGTGCAGCCTCTGAATCGCACAAGCAGCAGTCTATCTGCACTTCTAAATCTGTTTGAGAATACCCGATGAAAGAGTTCACCTGCATACAACTGCAAAGCAGCGCATGGTGATTGTAGCAGACAGAAAGAGGTGACAGCAAGTGTTTGTGGCCGGTTATAGTACCGGCCATTTTTCAGCACAGGCAGACAGGACATGGTTATTCGTAATGAGCAGTTCTCCATTCTCAGGCCCTGTGTGATATTCCCACAGTGCAATGTTGTTATTTCACATTCCACAAAGGTATTGTCCCATTTTTGTGCCGAGGTATACACCAGAGATTTCCCAGTAAGTGGTGTAATGAGCAGGGGTTGACAGGGTTTAACAGGAGAATTAGTGCCTGCAGAGTCAGTCAGTTGGGGGCAGATGAGGTCCAAAGCTGTGGCCTTTTGTCTCCATCAGCAGCTCCCAGTTACCCAGTCCAGGCACTACAGGGAACTACTGAGCCCCAAGCATTTGGTATTTGCTCTAGCACCAGTATTACCAAGAGGTCTTTTTTTCCCTTTTTCTTTTTTTACATTTCCTCAACAGAAACTGGCTTCAAATCCGCTTAACCTTGTCTAAAATCTGGATCTCACCATAAACACTTCCTTCTGAAACCCAGTGGAGTGGGTGCAACACAGTTAAGCTAACCTCAACCCTTTGCACAAACACAAACACACTGAGAGCAGCCACGAAGATGTGGAAAGTCCGGTTATTTGAAAATCAGCTAATCCTATACACTGCCCGATGGGGAGAGCGGGGCTTCAAACCAAAGTCTCCCACAACTTTTCATTCCAAATAGTCCAACGTACACTAAACTAACCTACACATCGTTTCCACCCTGATCTAAACGTCCGCCCACAAAGATGAAAGATAATTTGTCTAAATAGCTTCACTCCCGGGGTGGGAGGCTAAACTGAACCTGGTGGTGTGGCAGAGGACCAGAGAGTCAGATGAAAAGCTCCGTAGGCTGATAAGGAAGCCTGGCAGACTGCATGATGAGAAACCTGGCCTGTAATGGAGTATTGGCGATTTACCGGGTCTGCATGTGTGCAAATGGCTGCGGCTAGATTGAGCAACAAGACAAGGCCACCTACAGAGAGAGAGCAATAGAGAGAGAGAGAGCAAGAGAGAAAATCAGAGGAAGGGGCTGTGCAGATAAGACGGGATTAGATTGTGAGAGCAGAGAGAGAAATTGGTCAGCTCAAGCAGTAGTCTTTTCCACTTTGTAAACTGCTCTCAGAAAATACACAATATCCTCACTGTGCCTTCTTAATCGACTGATTTAAGAAAGGAAAAGCTTCCCATTTACCTCAAGATAAGAAGGTAAAAAATATCATTTTTCCAACTGTCAAAATATTTCTTCATGTTCATCTGTAAATGCAGCACTGAAAAGACTTTTTATCTGTTATAAAAAAAAATAAAGACATACCTTCAAAGAGCATCTCAGTGGAGTCTTTGTCTCATTCCACATTTTTCCATACCTTGTGGCTAAAATACACAAGCTCACAAAAAGTGGTAAGCATACAGTACGAGCGGGTATGAATTGAAGGAGGAAACGGGAGTGAAGGCGTGAATATAAAAACAGCTTTTTTGATCCCTGAGACGTTGGAAGATTGGAAGTACGGTGAACACGGAACAAAAACGTGCCGAGCAGGAGGAAGAGAGGAAAACTAAAAGTGGAATAACATAATAATGTTGCCCGCGTCTTCGCCGCCAGTTTATCCAGTGTTCTCAGCCTGATCGTACCCGCCTCACTGTTCCTCTGTTTACGATCAGGCCCCATAAATTCACACATAGCACAGACTCACACAAGCTCCCACTCACCCGCTGTTTGTGCTGCTGGCATCCTTTTACAGTACTGATAGTTTGAACACCCAGGGAATATGCCTTCATAAAACACTCCTTGTTTAATTAACAGCCTGAGAGACAGATGAAAGGAAAAGGATTTTTTTTCCCTGCCTCTTCTTCCCTTTTTTTTTTTTTGCTCCTCTGGCCTACCTTTTCTGGCAAATTTGGAAAATACAAAATGATAAAAGACAAAAAGGAGAAACAGCTATCATGTTAGGATACAACATAGGAGATGTCCATCATTTGCAATGTACACTTGTAGTGTACATTGCATGTTTTGTCACACTGTTGTACTCTGTAATCGATCCTCTCATTCATTTACTCAAACATTCATCTGCACAGTCAGCCATATTATGTGCACTAGCTAAAGCTGCCTGTGTCAGCATCCGTGTGCAAAGTCAAGGACTCAAATGCATAACTTTAATACAATTAAAAACAGGTCACAAAGGGCGCCTGGCTCTACAGGCCGAAATTGTGTTTAGCCAGGCTAAACACAGTTTCCACATACAAAAAAAAAAAAAAAGTTGTGTATTTTAACCTTCTCTGGGTATCTACTTGGTATTCACAGTTACCCTTGAATGGTCATAGAAGAAACTGTGGTTCTTGGCACCTCTACTGTATGTTTGCTTAATTTTTAAGCCCCCAGATATTGATACCTGGCTGCACTGCGTAACCTCCACCCACTCCATGTCATAAATAAGAAACTACAAAAGTGGATGAGACTTTGTTCCTCAGCATCCTCCAAAATGAAACAATGCTAAATGAAAATATGAAAAATATATTTTGAAAAAGAGACTGCAGACACTCTGTAGAACCACACTCCAGACTCTTTTTATCTGGTAAATGATGGCTTTCCTAACTTCAAAGGGCAAACTCAACAAAACTCGATGACCCTTAGAAGCTCGACTCATCATCCACGTGGGCGCTCTGCAAGTTTACCAAGCTGTATGGGTGTTAAACATCTGAGGGCTCCTGGCAAACATCATCAGCTCCATAGAGAACTCACTTACGCCCAGGGCCTCTCACGAGTCACACCCCATTAAGATCAAAGGTCAAACGAAAAAGCCTTGTAGACCTTGAGAAGTAAAGTAGCGTACAGAATCACCACACAGACACACACAGAAAACATCCAGGGTTAAGTCTAGAGACTCCAAATCAGGAGGTCTGCTAGTGCTCAAGGGCCACTTCATCCCCCGTGTGTGTGTGTGTGTGTGTCTGTGCTTGAGAACGGGGGACGCTGACTCAGCGTGGAGCGGCTTATTTGACCGCAGTCAGTCTCGTGGGAGCGTTCAGAACATCAGGGGCCAAACTGCTCTGAGAGTCATGCGATAACCTCTGGTGACCTCTTTGTCTGACATCATCACTGACAGACAGATGTAAGCGGGGCGCTGGAGTGACTTCCCTTATATACACAAAGGGGAGATTTAGGGTGTTTGAAGGAAAAGAAGGACCTTGTGTCAGCTCGTGCAGTCAGGCAGTTTTCGCTCTAGTGTTTTTAGCGGTTTTTATGTTTCTTTCACACAAATGGATATACAGCATTTTCACAGTGACAGCTCTAATAAAAAAAGAAGGGAGAACAACCTCTAACTTGCTGCCAAAGTCAAACCCCAGAGTAGGAAGCAAAGCCAAAAAAACAAGTGCAACAGAATGTCTAATAATAACAAGGCATAGCTACCGTAAACGCGTTGACATCACACTGCTGCTGTTCTTATGGGTGACTCTGTACCAGTGACACAAATCAGACCCCACTTTAAAACTCCTTCACTCAGCAGACGTCACAGTGCTATTAGTCCCACAGTGCTTTCGCAGACTTGTGACATCAGCAGGGTGAAGTATGGGCGGGGAAATTTTGGGTTGGGTACACTCTTTAAGAAGATACCATCTGCTTCTGAGAAGCGTCTCTGCGAGTGTTTTGCTCACTTTGTACAGAGCTGTCTGTACTTTCTGTCCACACACAGAGGGCCGGACAAATACACAAAATACACAGCGATTAGAAGAAATGATGCACATAGCGAGCGTCAACATAAGCAGAAATTCTGGCGTTCTCTTAAATAAACGTATCCTTTCTGAGAGAACTGCTGTGTAAAAACATGCAGAGAGAAAAGCAAAAGAGGGTTTTTTTCTGCACAGCAGGCAGAGCAGAGAAATGTCCTCTGGGGTTCTTCCTCTTGAGAAGTCCCCATCAGAAAGTGGACAAGCTGGTCAATGGGGGTCATGGAGCATGCTCAGTGCTTCTTTCCCACAGAACTGCCTCAGTTTATGTCCTGGCTCCTACATACCGTGTAATGCTGCCCAGAGAACTGTCACTTCCTTGAAACCACTGGTCAGCACAGGCCCTGCCAAGTCAGCGATTTTATAACACATTGTTGGCCCGGGTTTGCCTTGAGAATATTGCCAAAACACAAAACCTGTGATAAGTTGATAGCAGTGTCTTTCTATTTTCAGGGGGGGGGGGGGGTCAGTAGTTATAAATAACCCCTTCCCGTGCGCCATTTACTCCCTCCGTCTCAAACTTGTGGCTCCGTGAGTCGCTCCAGGATGTATGTCCCCAGTCAGACATGCATGGGGAAGTACACGTTTGAGCTCACAGGCGTTTCACACCACACATCCGGCTCCGCCAGGTATGAGACAGACCACGTTCTCGTCCAGCCACAGCCCTGTCCTGTTAATCACCAGCCCACCACCCTTGCATTGTCCAACACAGGGTGGGATGTGGGTGTGTATTGGCAGTTACCTTTGACCCACTGGAGCAACTTATACACACACCTTTCACAGTCTTCATTCATCCCTTGATTGCCGGGCGTCAGATCCTGGACACACACGTGCTTACTCACACTTACCCTCAGAGGATACCCTGGAGAACGGAGAAGAATTCATGGAAGGAACACGGACTCTCTCTCCTTTACACACACACACACGCACAGAAACTTGTCCAATGCTCGTACAACATGAGAAGCATGCGACATCATCACTCAATAACTTTTATTGCTCAAGAAAATATCCTATGAATCAGAGTTTGCTGGCTTAAGATGCGGATTTCTAAACAGAAGCAGGAAGCGCTCCTGTTTGTTCTTCTGATCTTAGTACATGAAGTTTTTATGATTTCCCAACTGAAAGAGATCAGTCAGGATTTCTGGTACAAAACAGAGAAAAAAAATCCCCACCCCCTACCCCCTTTCCCAGCTTTCTTACACCCCTTTAAAAACTATTGAGACATCCTGTGGAGGATAACCATACTCACACAAAAATGCACTACAGTCACACGGTTGCCAATAACAACATAAAATCCACAAAGAAATCGAAAATATTAAATGCAGTTTCTTTTTCTCCATAGCTGTGCCCTCTGTGATTCACTGCCATGCCTCTACAACTGCACTGCAAGGATTTCCCGTGTAAGATCAGTAACGGGTACCAGGGAGATATTTTCTGTTTGAGCCTCAGGTGATAAAGCTGATTCCTGAGAATGGCAAACTTAACAGTAAATGTGGACTTTCTCCATCATCGACTGGCTATTGCCTTCTGTATTTTTACTGTAAATCTGGGCCTCTTACAGTGGCAGTGATAATAAAACCACTTTTTACTCCAGAGATGAATAAACAAAGACCGTCTTCTCACTGCTTTAATTTGCTAATCGCTGTTAACAAATAAAGAATTAAAAGGCACACATAATGCCCTCAAGGATATTTGTCACAGAGATGCATTCTTATAAACATTGCTCCCTCTCCCAAATCACAGCGACAAACGATGTTCTCTGTGTTTGTAGAAATCAAAAAAGAAGGGAAGATTAATGAAGAGCATCAGGTAACTCCTGTATTTTACCTGTAAGCCTCCTTGATTCATCTCCTCTCGCTTGAGGACTCAAACCGGCCTCTATCTTTCAAATTGAAACTGAAGTTATTTCTTTTGGGCTGCAGCTGCCATAAAAGGGTGCACAGATCACTGGTCCTTTCAGGTTTAGGGCCAGGACAACTCCTGAGATGTGAAACCAGCTTTTTAGCTGTTAAGTTCTGAATTCAGCAGCAACTTTGACTCCTGTGTGGTTCTGGTAGGCAGTCAGTCTATCAGATGTGATGTCAATGTGTTTATGGTAACTATATTTGATTTTCTGAAAATATCTGAAGATGGAAAAAAAAAACACTGAACTGAAAGATGAATAAATATTTTGTAGAGCTGAGGGAATCTACGAAGTGTTGTGACTTTATTGTTCCAGGTCAAACCTTTTTCATGCTTGGAATTTTACTGGAGAAATATGAATCATTGTTCTGAAAGAATACATTAATCTCTTTTCTATCTACATTTTAATGTTGCTGCCATTGATAATAGAGAAAGTCATCTCTTTGCTCCAGGATCTTCCATAGGTATAACTTTACTAACCTTAGTGGATTTGATTCACAGTTGTTGTTACTCAGTAATTAGCCAGTCATTCAGTTGCATAATATAACTTAAGCTGACAGAGATCCGACTGGGATCAAAATGTTAAGCTGTAAGTAATAATGCAATTTTTTCACAGGGAGTGATCCAGACCATGATGGTTAAAGCTCCCTATTTTAACTCTTTTTCACCTTTGGATGTGTATTAGAGGTAACTTTTGTCATATTCCAGCCATGCTTCCTGAGCTAAATGACTGGTTGTGCATCAGAAGTTAGTGAAGATCATCTCTGGGCTACTCTTGGAAAAACCCAGAACCAACTAAGGGTACAGCGGAGGTTGTCTAATGTCATCTTTATGGGGTAAAGAGTCAACAGTTCAAAAAATCCTTATTCATATTCTACTGGGCCGCTGTGCTGTCCATTTATTCTACCTTCAGTTCGATGTTTAGTTCAGATCTGTTCTAAGGCCGCCCTCTCTTTAAGCCAGCTTTCTCCCAATTGGGTGTCCCAAACAGCATTTAAGGCAAGGTCACCTTTCACAGTTAATGTTTTTTGATCATAGCTAACCCAATGTATTTTAAATATACGGGGGCACAGCTGTAGCTCATGGGTGGAGAGAGCTCTCTACCAATCACAAGGTCGGTGGTTCAGCCTTGGATGCTCCAGTCTGGTTGTCTAAGGAATTTTACTTGGACCTCCAGTTGCTCTCCGGTGCATTCATCAGCAGTGTGTATGAATATGTGTGTGAAAGTGTTAGATAAGTAAGCGTTTGTGTGAATAGGTTAATGAGGCATGTTTTATGGAGCACTTTGAGTGCTCAAAAATAGTAGAAAAGCACTATATAAGAGCTAGTCCATTTACCATTTAAAAATTCTATAGTTAGGTATTTATGCTGACACTACAGCTTCCTTTCTACAGTTAAAAAGAAAAGAAAAAAAATAACTTACTAGTTTATCACTAGATCTTCCCAGCTGTAAAAATCTACCTACTAGTTGGGATGCAGCCTGGTTTTCTGAAAGGACCGCCTTTGCGTGCCCACTCCAAAGAACCCAGTTTCCTCTGGTCAGCCACTTTACACCAGTAGAGCACACTCAGCAGGAAGTTTACAGCCACCACAGTCAACCCAAAGCATGTCTATCTTTGTTCAAGCAACCAAACAGTCTTTGTTCTGCGCAACAAAGAAGAAGCCCTAAAAACAGAGAGCACAGAGAGTGTATCAGGACTGTTTGGTGCCATGATACAACTCAATACTGCGCAGAAAACAACTACAGTCTCCAGATCTCCACAGCCTCAGGCACACTGACAATAATCAGGCCACACAAACTCTATCATTTGTGGAAATGTTTATTCCAAATGTATCTTTCATTATTTCTGCTTTGTATTATGCAGCAAGCCATTCGAGGTCAGAACGCAGATGTATATCTGATTTGTGTTTTTCTTGGCTGACTGCAGGCTTATTAGCATGCTGTGGAACTTCTTGCAATTCCCTCTGTGGTGGAGATCAACTGTGTGTATGTATGTTGCACTGCAAAAGCAATTTAATTTGTGTACACAGTATATATATACTGTATGTGTGTTGTATATGTTAAAGCTGCAAATCTGGGAATGCATTAAGTCAGTTATTGCCTTATGTTCTCTTAACTTTGTGTGGATTATGCATTCCAACTTTATCTCATTGTGTTTATGGGGCTCTCTAATACAAGCTGTCACTCCACATGAATCTTTGCTCTTAACCATAGCCTGTGAACTCCCTACAAAATGGTCCTTACAGTGGAGCTGCTGTTATAATGGGAACAAAAACTCTGAAAGGGCCCATGAGAAATCACTTAACTTGTGTTGGCTCAGCATAATTCTGTAGTGGGTTCTGCTGATGACTGTGTGTCCGGTCCTCACAGCCTGTCGTTAACTCTGCCGTGTTAAAGATGAACTAGCACTTTGATGTAGTGATGCATAAAGGGCCATGGAAAACGCACCGTGCAGTGGTTGGGTCATAACTCAACTTGAAAGCAAACCATGTGTTAATTGTCCGTGAGTGTGTTTGCTGGATAGACGCACAGTGTATATAGGGAGGCATGCAATCATTCTTTTTCATGTAGTAAACACTGAATCGACCCACGCAGGCCTTCCAGCCCTCTTTGCAGCCTAAGCTAGAAGACTTTTATATCACTCATTAAAGGAAACAGCCTAAGAGGCCTTATACAACCTTTGGCATTTGGCAATCTGTGATTTGAGTGTGCAGAGCTTCCAAAAAAAAAAGAACACCAAGTGTGTTCAACTCCACTGATAAGATTCATCCTCTTATCCTTTGTACAGTGAGGCCAGTGTATTACCAGACGGTGTGTGTTCTTTAAAATCCAAACAGGTCAACGGAAAATGGGAAACCCTGAACCACCGAGAACTATGTATACTTCAAGAAGCACTTGAATATCCAAACACAAGCAACAGTAGAGGGCGTCTCACCACAATATCACTGACCCAGAGTCAGCATTTGCCCCAGTGGCATCTGCTCACACTCTGTTAGACTGAATCAATACTGTGAACAAAGAAGCTTCAGATGGTCATCTCCTCTCCAACCCTGGCTTTGATGAATACAGTCAAACACACATATATGCACAGAAATTCCTTCGGTGACATATTGATCCGTTTCTCTGATGGAGTCCTTGGCCTCAGATGTGTGACACACTGGCAGGGAACCCAAGGTTTTATAATGGAGAACGGGGGTGGGAAACGCAGATTGCTCTTCTTTTCAAGCATCAGTCACACTCAGCTTCGTGAGTTATGGTTGGCGAGGTGACGGCATGTTTACAGCATTTGCCACAAATCTGAAAACAGTCTGTTCACACAGCTTTGAGGGCATAAGACTGTGATGTCTTAAACTGGCCACAAGATGCCACTGTGGGACACAAACCTTAACTGATGATTTTCCCTATCGACGCTGTGCTGCTGAGACAGCATTTTATAATCATGCTTATGTTTGTAAAATCTTTTCATTTATAAATCTGATATAAAGTAATCTGTCTTTTTTCAAGACAAGTGGTGGTTTAATTCTTTTTAACAAGTGCAATGTAACCACAGTAGCACCACAGTACCACTGTAGCAACTACAGTATTTAAACAAAAGTTTTTTTTTGGCATATTCCACATTAGAAACCAAAGAAAGTTGTAGTTTTCACTTTATTTTTTTCAATTTTTGCCAATACATAAAACGTCCAAATTGATTTTCAAGAAAGCTGATGCACAATAGGATCAATAATATATTGCCTGTCTATTTTACCTTCAGAAATCTGAGTTTCATGTCATATTTTTCTTTTTTGGTTTTCCAAAAACCATCTGATGTAACTCTCAGCTAAGAGTTTGTGAAAGTCTAATCTATTTTTATTAAAGTTTAAAATATTCCAAAGGAAGCATCTTAAATTTCCCGTATTGCAGCGGCTGTTTTTGTTTACTATTTTAATTACTGTTATGCTTTCAAACCCTAACATACTTAACCAAAGAACGGGTTGCCAACCCAAAATTGCAACAACCCTGATGAACAACAAGAGTTTTACCTCTGCCAAGAAAGCTTTGTGATTGATATGTCCATCTTTTAGCTAGAAGTGATTCATTTTTTGAGTTTATCTGAAGCCTTGAGTTTAATTTTTATCATTGTGGATTATGGCAACATTGTACATTTTGGATTGTATCTTTACAAATACAAACTCTGTATGTACTTGTAGTGCTGGTCTTGATTGTCTGAAGAAAATGTAAAAACTAATCTGCAGCTGGATAGCCTTTTATATCCAGGAATGCCATTCATGGATAGTATGAGAGGAATCTTCAGCCTTGTTGGAGGTATGCTGCGCTTCTTTAATAATGTCAAGTTACCAGTCATAATATAATAATTGTACCAGTTTAAATTACATGAGTCATTTCACAGAAGAATTGGTGGAAATGATTAACAAGTGTGGAATATGAGGATATTATTATTTGTTGCTCTCTAGGCCCGGATTTTATAACGGAAGCCATAGCAACGTTGTGCAGGTTATACAGTTACAAACACTGAGTCGTTGCAGCTCAACTCCTTATGAAAATGTGTGTAAGTAATTAATTTATTCAGCTAATCAGCCGAGCTCAGATAAGCAGGCTTTTTGACTTGTAATAAAACACCTGCATTAAAGATAAATTGCAGCTTAATAACTGCTCGTTAAAATACATTTGATTTTTACAACATTTTTGCATTTTTTTATACATTTTCTAGAAGATATTGGGATTTTAGTGTTGTGCCTTTAAAATAAATATCCTTTTTTTTTTTCAAATGTTAGACTAGAATTTCAGCTAAATTATTAAATACAACCTGATCTATGACAGACTAAGTTAGGTGGCAGTGCAAAATTTTTCACACTGCCAGAACATTGTGATTTTGTGTCCTCAGCTGCTTCTTCTAGCACTAAACCTGCTTCTCTTCAGCACTGTCTTTGAAGTGTCACAGGAGTGTTCTGGGAGTTTTCTGCCATCTCATCAGCAAAAAGGAAAACCAGCACTCATCCACTCAGAATAACAATAATGAAGCCACTTCAGCTGGATCCTCCACATCAGCCAGGTCAAACTGTAGAGCTCTTACTCCCTCTACTTATGTGGCCAACCGGTGTTGTTTTTTTCAGCCGAGGGACAAATTACACTCTGTGAGAGCTCATTTGAAGACATGACTGTAAATCAAGGAAATTTTTTTTTCTTAAACAAAAACCCAACATCACCGAGACACCTAGTGGCCAGCTACTGAAACGGTTTACTGTCTATCAAGACCCTGAAATAGTTTATCACAACCTCATATAGCCTGAAGGAGCAGCAGCTGTTTGCAGGAGTTCTTATTAGGAATAACACGAGTTAGTCTTGAAACACCTGCAAGCCCATTTAAACACGCCTGTCATAGCCTAATTACAAAAAAGCAGTCAGCCAGTAGGAGATCCAGATAATTTTAAAGATTACAAATTCAAAACTTTGTGTGTCATATACAGTCCAAAAACGACTCCTAACCTAAAATACATGAACTTTGGATTCCAGTGCTGTTCTTAGTGCATTGGTTTGATGTACAGTAAGTATTAGAATATTTGATTACAATGTAAAAATGTCAGCTGAAGAAATTTTTGCTTTTGCTGGAATATATTACAGCCCATTGTCCAAAAACGATTGGACCCTATACGAAAATTTACAAATTTTATAAACTCATATTTTATCAAGGAGAACATTAAAAAAAACATATGAAATGTTTAAACGTAGAAAATATCCCAGTTTACAAAAAACATTAAACATTTTTGAATTTAATGGCAGTAATGTGATTCTCAACTTTTTTGAGATGAAGTCACTAAAAAAAGAAAAAAGAGCAAGAAAAGTGAGCGGTACAAAAAAGAAACAGCTGGAGGGAAATTAGGTTAACAGGCAACAGGTCAATAACATGCTTGGTTGTAAAAAAAGAGCATCTTTGAGAGGCAGCATTTCTCAGAAGTGAAAACTGGCAGCGGTTCAAGAATCTGCAAAAAATAAAAATAAAAACAAACATATCTTCAAATTTCAGAATAATATTCCTCAATGTACAATTTCAAAGACTTTGAATATTTCATCATCTACATTACAAAATATCATGAAAAGATTATGAAAATCTGAAGAAATCTCTGTGCATGCAAAAAATCCATATTGGATACCCAATATGGAAATATTGGGTATCCAATATTTCCATATTGGAAATATTGGACAGTGACCTCTGAGCATTGGCTCAGAAATCACTGTCCGTGAACACTATTTTCTATGCCATCCAAAACGCAGGTTAAAACTCAAAGATGCTATGATGTGAAAATGGTTCAGGAGAAAACCTCTGCAGTCAGTCAATCCACACTCAATTAAAAAACTTATTTTTGGTCCTCATAAACATAAAGCAACCATTTCGAATGACATTCAACTGAAATATATGAAATCAAAGATTAATTACATGGAAAATGTACATGTAATCAGATTACTTAAAGTCAACATTTAGAACATAAATGTAGAATTAGTTTTGGAAAATATGGATGCTCCATCCTTCCAACTAAAGAGGAGAATGACCATCTGGCCATCAAAATGACTATTTTTCCTTAAAATTGTAAATCTTTTCCTTTTCCTACTTTTTTTTTTTTTTGCCTGATCTAAAAACGTTGCAAATCACATTTTTGGCATCCAGTTCATAAATGTATTAACATGTGTTTTTAGGTACATTTTCCCAGGTTAAACATTTGATATGGTTTCGGTTTTCTATTGTGAATAAAATATGGGTTTAAGAGATTTAATTGCATTGCATTCAGTTTTTGGCAATTTTTTGAAAGCAATTTTCCTGCTACCCCGTAGTCTAGTGTTCTCCTCCACCTCTGGAGGTGTTCTGGGCATGTCTCACCAGGAGGAGGCCCAGGGTTGACCCAGGACACGCTGGTTATATCTCTCAGCTGGCCTAGGAAGACTGGACAGAAACAGTCAAAGGTAAACAGTTTCATCACCAAACAGAATTACCAACTGTAAGATCTGAGTTGCTCATTTGTGGAACCAGGAAAACATTTTAAAACACACACAGAAGTATAAATTATATGTACATGTGTTGCCTGAGCATTACAATAAAAAGATTTGGCAATTTTTTTGGAAACAATTTTCCTGGTACCCCCGTAGTCTAGTGTCCTCCTCCACCTGGTTTCAGTCTCCACTCCTGACTCTCCTCTTCTGTCGTGTCCTACGTATGTGGTTCTGCAACTCAGGCCAGAATTCTACTCTGCTTTATTCACTTTCTCTCCAGTTACCTGAGTACCTTGTACTTGTGCTCGTCTTCTCCCTCCTTGAAATCCCACTCTCACTCTGTCTCAGATACTTGCCAGTCTTGGAACTTGTGGGAAACTGGAAGCTTAGACTTTTTGCTGGAAGAGTGGAAAGCCATACCTGCACTGTAGTTTAAAGAATACTTAACTGAGTGAAGTCTCGGTCTCTGGAAAACCAAATTTGAGCATTACCTGCTGTTGCACAGTCCTGAAACCTGCATTAAAACTTTTTAAGCAATTTAATCAGTGTCCTGCTATTGAGTCCTTGGATTAAACCCTAACAGCATTACAGAATACCAGAGCATCACTGTATTATCATGCACATATTATAGTGTATATATATATATATATATATATATATATATATATATATATATATATATATATATATATATATATATATATATATATATATATATATATATATATATATATATATATATATATATGTGTGTGTATATATATTCCGGTACTTTTTAATTGCTAGATAGTGCCAATATTCATTTCTTCCATTTCCACCATACAATGGTGCATAAAAATTACAGATCGGTGCATTAAAATTCACCAGATGGTGGAAAATTAAGTATCAAAATTTCTTGAAAGACTGTAGGCCCTAATGTGTTTTCCTCCAAAGCTAAAGCCAAACCTACACTCCTGTTGCCAGGTGCTATTTATTAATGTATGAAGGTTACCAAAAAAGAAGTATATTCAAGCATTGCAAAATATGCCTGCTGTCCATTTGGTATCATCTGCATGCCGAGTAATGGAATACAGGTGTTTGGTACTTGAATAAAGGGATTTAGCCTTGAGAAGTAGTCTCATCCAAAAGATGTTTAAGAACAAGCCCGGGTGTAGTTGTGAATTCAGTTCACATCATTAGAACTGCGAGCGCTATTATCCAAGGACCACAGCCTCCTGTGTCTATGAATTTGTATAACACTCAGAACTAATAAATCCAATGTAAAAGGCATTACTAGAACTTGTTCAGCTCTATGTGTATGAATGAGAATAGTCTATCTCAGGTCTTTTTGTTTCCTCCTTTTCCAAATTCCTCACCCAGTTAGCAAAACTCTCACTACTCCTTTTGTACGTTGCCAAAGTAACGCTCACTCCCTCTCTCCTTAGCTCCTTTGAAGCAACTTCAGAGCATCAATATTTAACCTGACATTGTCAAAACTAAAAAAAGAAATGATGCTGAAGGGAAGGCAGCGCTTTGAAGCATGTTTGCCTGTAGACCTGCGCCGAACATGACTGATTTCCTCTCTGAGTTTGTTGACAACACAGGCAGGCAGTGTGGATCATACAGTCGTAACACACACATTACAGTCATTACTGAGTGAGCGCTTGATTACATAGCAACTAATGGGATGTGGTGTTAACCTGATGGATTGCTCACAATGGCACAGAACAGGAAGGCTACATCACATGCGTGATGGACTGTTCATGTGTCCTCCTTCTGCTGACAGGACAGGGCGGCCAATCTCACATGTAATACTGACAGAAGGAGGCTTGACCACGATAAACGAGCAAGTTGTGTCCCGTGAGCCCATTGCAAAGTAAAACTCAAAGGTACCATGAACAGAAGTGGCAGATTTGACTCATACAAATGAGTGCAAATAGTGCGGCGCAGAGTAGAGGAGGAAATCTCGAATGAGTTTGCCGCTCGCTCTAGCTTCGCTCATTAAAGTTGAAAAATTAATGACCACCGACTATGTTGTAGTGCATATTCACCCCCCACAAACCAAGATGTTACATTACCTTTCAAACAAAATATTTCACAGTGAGCATCAGTAGCTGTGCACATCACCATTCAAATGCACTTCCTGCACGTCAGCACTTTCAAAAGCAGCAGACTTTCAGACTAGATACTGTGGATCTGTTCAGAGCGCAAACATGTGGGCGATAATGCGTGTCAGCACCGCATCTGGATGAGGACACGAGTGAAGGTTACGTGTAGGGCTACTGGTTCGAGCTTTTGTCTCGTGTGTGGTTTTAATCAGTATTGTCTAGTATTAATATTTCAGTATGCATTTCTTTTTTTTTGTACAGTTGTTTGGGGTCTATGACACACCCAGATGTGACCCCATAAACCTTTGGAAACAAATGCATAAGACATAAATCACGTGCATCTTTTGAATGAGAGAAATACATTTTCATGTGTGACAACTGATATCTGGAACATGAAGGTCCCAGACCTAATTTGACAAGGGCCAAATTGTGGGCAACATTCTGCTAGGAAACGTTGGGTCCTGCCATCCACGTGGATGTTACTTTAACCCATCCCACCAACTGTATCTTAACATTTTTGCAGACCATGTACGTGCTTTCATACTCCATATGCATACTGTGAAGGTGTCTTTTGAGATGTCAGGCAAAGTGCCAATGATAGAAGCCTTCTTCTTTTTTAATTTAACAAGGAAATTGCAAGAAATTAAAAAAAACAAAAAAACAACTTACAACAAAGAAAGATCTGAATCAAAATGCTCAAAATATGGTGTAGAAGAAAGTCTTCCTGAAGTAACCATGACCAAATGGCCTCACACAAAGTTTTTCAAATGAATCATTCAACAGTGCAACAGGAAAGCTGACATCTCCACATGCATTTCTTATGAAAGTATAACTATTTCATTGCCTCAGCTCAGAGCACCTTTCAGTGGGCCACTTCTCTTCTGAAAGGGAACAAGACAATCTGAAAATTCTATTATTCTTTCCATGAGGTGTTAGCCATACCTTTGATCAGGGGAACTGCATTCAAGGGGACAGACCTGAAAAAGACTTGACTTCACGCACGCTAACTGTGCAAAGTGAGAGATTTATTCATTAGACACTCACGCATGGACACGTTTGAGCAAAGGAAAGCCAGAGGTGATGCCTCAGGGGCAGGCAAACGTTCAGTGTCTTGGCATTGCTGAAGGAGTGGTCATTCAGGGGACACGAACCCTCCACTTATGAAGTCACATATGGGACTTCAAGATCAAATCACAAGTGATATTTTGTCAACTTAAACTTAAATAAGACTTCCTCTGAATGAGCCCTGATTCTGATGCATGCCTCAGCTCTCGAGTGCTATTACTGGAGTCCACCGATCCTCTTTTAAAGAAAACAAATAAGTTTCAATATAATCACACGCCTCACCCACAGCAGCAACACTTGCACATAAATGAGTACTTACAGTGCTGTGCAAAAGTCTTTACATTTTGCTTTAATGGAGTCAGACTTTCTTGTACTTTTTAAAGCTGTCTTGAGCAACAGTTCTCCAGGCTTTCAGATCGTCTTTCAAAGTTTTTCTTTGGACATTGGTTGCTTTTACACTCATTTTCAGTCCAGTCTTCGACCATTTTTCAGATGTAATTTCCTTTTTGTTGTTCATTAAGTCACGTAATACTGACCGATGAATCTTTCAAACATAAAAAAGCCCCCTACCTAAGATATAAACCAGTGCTGTGTCTACTCATAAAACACAAACAAAAGCCCCCCCCTCGTGTACTGCAGATGAACAGCACCTGAAAGTCAGGCCTTTAAGAATTCGAATAGGAAAAAACAGCAAAGACCTGACACAGGACCTGAGAGATGTATCTGGCCCGTAAGTTGATTCATCGACTGTTTTCTGAAATGGTCTCATTGAAAGAGTGCCTGACAATAAGCCATTCATAAGGAAGGGAAACTGGGAGAAACTGATTTTCAGTTTCAAAATAAGTGACAACAAGTCTGATGGAGCGATGTCTCCAGATTTGAACTTTGTGGTACAAAGGCCCGGAGAAGAAGTACAACAGTGAGTGTTTACAGCCATCTGTAAAACAGGCTGTGTGATGGTTTGGGGCTGTATTTTGGGGAATTATCTTTGGACTATTTAAAACATTTTGGACTTTTTAAAAGTATTCACATAGTTTAGTCCGGAATAAAGTAGAAAATGGAGCAGCTCACCAACAATGCAACCTCAAAAACCTAAAGTTCTACCAATGGGAAAGGCAGCTGCCACAGATGTTAACATCCAGGTCTGCATTCAAAATGTAGACCACAGAAACCACTGGGCAATGCCACGGTGGATATATCCATCTTTTATATACAGTCTATGTATTAGTGAGCATTTTAAAACACATGGAAGAATATACACACCCTCAATTACAGAACTACTTCTTGTACTCAGAGACAGTCCTGCATGCAAAAAGAAGCATATATAATGATTGAAAACACAGCTAGTAAACAGTTTTTTTTGGCATATAAAATATTAATTTTGAAATTTTTTAAATGTCAAGTTCTATCTACAAATTAGCAAGTGTTAAATATCCCAATTCTTTGATTTTTGGGCTGAAGGAAGAACAACACTCGGTGTATAAATGCTCAATCAACAATCTCTTTATTCCATACAACACTTTGAGCATTACAAACATCCAGACGGGAGATGTGGACAGGAGGGTGCCCGTCAGATCTCGAAGTGTCTAACCGTTTCTCACATTCTTATAGCTTCAGCCCCCCTCCAAAGTCATAAAACCTAAACATCCACATTCTTTCTCTCTCTCTAAGTTATGACCTTGGCTTCCTGTGCAGTATGTTCTGTTCTTTCTAATCAGACAAATAAGGCCACGATTCTCTGAAAACAGTATTTCTTATAAATCAGCAGTATAATGCATCATAAAACAGTGTAATGATTTCACAATCTTTAATCCAAGGCATAATGTGGCCTGTAGCCGTATAATGATTCAACAATTCTTTGATTAGAAGTATAAGGTGGCATAAGATAGTATAATAATCTCACACAAGAAAACAGGACTGTTCAGGAAAAGGAAAGAAAACACCAATTATGTATAAACTAGCTCTACGCTGCTGATTATTTGACACAATGCTTGTGGATTTATTTTTTAACTGACTGATTACTGATCACAGCTGGGACCAGGCTCCTCACACTTTGCTTTTGAATAGATCCATCCCCACAATAGCCTCAACTCTTTGAAAAAGATAAATAAATACAATTGTGAAACTTTTTCTTTCTTCTAAGTGAAATCATCTTGATCCTGAGCACACAGCCAAAAATAACCCAGTGCTGTTGTTTTCTCTTCTCCCCCCCAGCCTTCGTATGTGCACGTCTACAATTCTTGTCTGCTCCTGTCAGCTTAAGGGAAGAGCCCGTTGCATTAGTGTTGCCATGGCAACAGGGCAGTAGAGGATCTCTAAGGTCAGAGCAAGAGCACCTGAAGCTTAGCTGATGGGAGAAAAGAGGCTGTCAGTGAACACTCATGTTGTTATTGGACATTTTATTACTGCTGCTTCCTCCTGCCTGACACTGACATGATAAATTGTCCCAAGACACGTGTTGTTAATCATTTCTGGGATAACACAAGAAATAAAACCAGGGGCTCTGCTCCTGCGTCAGATGATGGAGAGTGGAATAGGTCTTGATAAAGAGGGGGCAGAGATATTTAAAGAGAAGGGAGAAGAGATTTTCGGTGCTGGAAAGTGGATTACATCCATTATTTAGGAATGGTTTCCTCTTCTGTGAGGGGACAGGGAAGAGAAACGTGTTTGCAGGATACAAACTCCAGCCCTCTGTATTCTGTAGAAATACTAAATAACACATGCTTCTCTAATAGGGAAAAATGTCGGCATCCAATGAAAACAATGCCAATCGTATCTAATAGCCTGCATTAAATATACTCAAATGGATAATTGCAACTTGGATTTTTGCACTTAAAAGTGAGCCGAAGAATTTCCATGTAATGCTTCCACACTAGTGCACATCCCATAAATGTAGCTATGCAAAAACAGTTTCAGATCATTGCATCAAAAGGAGTGGAATGCATTGAGGCTCCCTTGAATTGCACAGAAACTGGGCCAGAAAAAAGCTCTGATATGTTACCGTTTGATCACGATGCTTTAACTCTGTTTCACATTTCCTCTTATGAGCTGCACAGATTGTGTCCACAGGGTAATCTTGAATGCACATTTTTGAACATATGGCATTAAGTACCTTGGCATGTGCTGCAGGAAAAAGCACAAACTTCATATGATGCAAGCTCAGAAAATCTTAAATTCTCCCCATATTTGTGTAAACATACAGTTAGCTCCATAACATTTCTTTTTCCTGGCTCATCTGTTTTTTTCAACAGCAAAGTGGGCTTAAAAGCAAGCGATCAATGCGACTGAAGTGCAGACTTTCAGCTTGAGTTCAAGGGGCTTGCAAACAAACCGGAACGACAGCCATTTCAAAAGTGAGCTCAAAAGCTATGGGACGATTGACTGACAAGGGGTTTCATAGACAGGTGAGGCCTGCTGCTGCCATTTCATTTCATAGAGTTGATTCCAAGTCTTACATTTTGTAACTCTCAAAATGAGATTCAAAGTGAGGCTGACGCAAGAGACCGAATAAAGATAAATTTGAAAAAAAAGAAAAGAAAAAAAAAGTCTAATATCGCAAAAATGGACGACACAGAAGACAACTGAAGCAGATGACTGCAGATTCTTTCCTCGGTAAAGAAAATCATTCATAACTTTTAGAACACTCTCAGAGAGGCATATCACTGTAAAGGTCTACAATCAAGAGACGCCTTCGGAAATTGGAATACAGAGTTTCATCTAAAAACAAGATTTGGACAGATGAAACCACATGATGGGAAATAGTGAGAGGAAAACAGTATGGAGAAGGAAAAGAACACATCTTGATCTGAAACATATCACATTATCTGTCAAACAAGGTGGAGGCTGTGCGGGCATGTGTGCCTGCCAGTGGAGCCGGGTGACTAGTGTTTTTTCCTGACTGTTGACAGCAGCAAGTAGCAGGAGGAATTCTGAAGTTGCTCAGATTCATCCAAATGCTGCGAAAAAGAACAACGGACGTTGCTTCACAGTGCAGATGGATAGTAATCCAAAGCATACTGCAAAAATAATCCAAGACTTTCTCAAGGCAAGAAACGGGATATTATTCAACAGCCAAGTCTGCCTTTACTACAGCCACCTTCAGCCTGAGGGAGGAAACATTTGGTGACATCTATGAGTTTTAGACTTGAAGGATTTTCATCATTAAAAACAATCAGATTTATTTCCTGTTTATTACCATAATTACCTTTGAGGCCTTTGAGAAGTTGGTGAAAATTCCTTTTTTCTTTTTGTAAATTAAAGCTGAAGTCGGTTCAAATGTTCAAATTAAATCCACTGTGGTGCCACACAAATTTACAAAAAAAAAAAAAAAGTAGGGACAAAACTGTATGAGCATCTCATGCCTTAAATTAGAGTATGAAGAAGGTAGATATGAGAGGTCGTCCCAATTTCTTATCGCTGAATGTTAGGAAATGTGGAGGAAAATGTTAAAGATTAAAATGCACTTGTGTATCTTTCAGGGGTTTTTTTTATTTTTTTTTTATTGCTGTGGTGAAGTATATTGTGCATTGGTATTCACCGCTCACCCAGAGTGACTACTTGGTTTTTATCTAATCTCCACATTGTTGTTTGTCCCAGCATCACCACCTTCCTTCTGCCGTCACCGTCCTGAAATAGACACGCAGCATCCCCGCTGTTTGTTCTGTATCAAATGACGAATCTCGCAACCACAAGAGTGGATGGAGGAGGAAGGGGAAGGACCGTAGAGGGCGATGGGAGAAAGAGGGCACTGAAAAGGCACAAATCAAAGTAAGCTGTGAAGAGGAGTGAAGGAACATTTTTAAGATCGTCCTTTCGGGCTTTGATGTTGGGGAAAGGACAGAAGCTCTTTGCTTTACTTTTCTTCAAAGGCTTTATCTATATGCATGCACTTTTGGCAGGGCTGAGATAACAATTTTAGTCTCCCCACTGTTTTGTTTTCTGTTTGGCAAAATGAGAGCTCAAAAAAAAAAAAAAAAAAAAAAGCTGTTAGTGTACATCTTTCTTCCCATCCAATATCTGCATTTTTTTCGTGTTACTTAAGCAGGTCAATCAATCCCAGAATGACTCCAACGGCAATAACAAAGGAGAAAAAAGCTAAAACAACTGTTCATTTGTTGAATATATTATTTTATTTTAACATCATCATCATAGTTTAACTTTTTAATTTTCCCTTCCTTCATTTAAAATGATCACCTCTGAATGTACACATACTGCAAACTGTCAAAAATATACAAACAAATGCAGGCTTGTGCTATAGTCTGGTCAAATGTCTAAAAAACAGTGGCACTGGAAGGAGAGAGAGAGTACGAAGGCAAGAGAGAGAGAGACGGAGAGAGAGAGCGAGAGAGAGAGAGAGAGACAGACATTGAAACTGGTAAAGACATGCACAGCATCATTGTGAGCACCTGTTATGGTGACCCAGGTGCGCAGTACTTCCAAGGGATCCTTGTGGAAAAGTACATATATTTCATCATCTGACAGTGGGGCACACAAACTGCCCTCCACATATCAAACCCGAAACAAAAATGGTATTTGTTAATGGAACTGTTGTTAGGCACATCATTGTTTTTTATGGTTTTACATTTTCTGGAAAAGTCTGAGTATCTGTAAATGTAGAATACTTTAACAAAACAAAGAAACAAAAAAAAAACCCAAAAGAAAATGAGAAAACAAAGAAAATCAAATATACAATTTTTTAAAAAAAAAGAGGAAAAAAAACAGCTTTCAAAACTTCGACCTTGTTAGTAACTCAGTGTTGTTACAGAGTGTGTGTGTGTGTGTGTGTGTGTGTGTGTGTGTGTGTGTGTGTCTCTACACAAGTTGGGTGCATTTCTGTAGAACAAAGTGGTAGTGATGGTGAGTATTTGAGGTGTTTTGTGGATGGTTGCTGTGATCAGCTGACAGCTGTCCAATCAGATGCTCAGGTCTTTGGGATTCTCCTTGTAGGTCTTCTTGGGCTCAGGGAGCGTGGGCTTGGATGAGCGACTGGTGTTGGTCTTGTTCTTGAGCGTGCTGTAGTATTGCGTCACTTGAGCCGCCACAAAATTGTCATCGTCCTCTTCATCCTCCGAGTCGTCCCTTCTGAAGCTCCTGATCGGGGATATGTCTCGTCCGAGACTGCGGGAGCGGTACCGAGGTTCAGGGGTGCTGTCTCGGCTGGGGTAGCGCTCATCCCTGTCAAACCTCTCAGTCGAACGACCCCTCAGCTGTGTGGTGTCAAGCCTCTCGGTCGAACGACCCCTCAGCTGTGTGGTGTCAAGCCTCTCGGTCGAACGACCCCTCAGCTGTGTGGTGTCAAGCCTCTCGGTCGAACGACCCCTCAGCTGTGTGCTGTCAAACCTCTCAGTCGAACGACCCCTCAGCAGCGTGCTGTACTTCTTGTAAGCTGAATCTGAATCTGGAGTGCGTACTCTGGGCAGGGTGATGTCTCTCTGGTTGCGAGACGCCATGTCCTTCAGCAGGTTATCCCCCCCTCTGTAGGACCTGTCCAAGGTAGAGGCTTTCATCAGCAGGCTATCTTCTCCATAGAGGCGCTCTTCCCTGCGCAGTGGTGGTGTGACCTCCCTGTTTAAGCGGTCTAGGGCTGGGGACTCTCGCAAGATGCTGTCTTCCAGACGGAAGGTGGATTCAGGAGTTTTGATTGGCTCCTTCAATACAGGCTCATCCACAATAGGCTTCTCGGTGCTGCGGGTCTGTCTCTCTGGAGAGCGATACCGGCGGTAGGGGTCTGAGGATTGGGCCCGGCGTCTGGTGGGGGACTGCTGCCGAGTGCGGTAGGGGGACCTGTGGCGGTGAGGGGAACGATAAGGGGAACGGCGAGGAGAGCGGTGGGGCGAGCGACGGGGTGAGCGGTGGGGCGAGCGGTGGCGGCGGTGGCGCCTGTCTGGAGAACGGCCTCGGCGGTGACCCCCATGTCGGTCGTCCAGGACGTTATCTGCACTGCGCGACCGGGTGTGCCCCTTATTAGGTGACCGATGGCGGCTACGGTGGCGATGGCGGCCATCACTTTTCTTGTCATCTTTCTTCTTGGGAGCGTTCCTCCCTGTCGACCTTTTGGCCTTGTGTTTTCCCGTGCTGGTTTTCTTGCTGGGGGAGTGGTGGCGGTGGTTGGAATGTGTGTGCCTGCCAGTGCCGTGGGAGCGGCGGCCTGGCTCCTTCTTGCTGCGGGATGATTGTTGGGGTTCTGGTGGGTCGCTTGACTCTGATGGTGCGCCGTTCGGGGGAAGAGTGTTCACTTCCGCAGCGTTTTGTACCCCTGAGGCTGGGTTGGCTGCGCTGATGTTGTTGGTGCTGTCGTCTGCAACACATTGGGACATACAAACGAGGGCAGGGGGATCAAACATGCATCGACACACTAAAAGCTTCTATCTGCACATTTCACATTTATCATGCTGAGTCACTCAGACATGAAGCCGATAACACTTTCAATGGAAGCCATTCTGATGTTAATACCAGCAAAGATGGCAAGTTGTTAGATGGCACAGCAGCAGCCAATGGTAAAACAGTGTAGCTTACACAGATTAAAAAAGGCAGTGACAGAGTTATGAAGCAGCCATTTCTTGAAGAAACCCACAACAAACCTGCTCCTTGGTCTAAAGGGGGAAGTCACCTCTGTGAAGCAGAACGGCATGGCTTCTCTGGTGGCTGGACCGGAGGCTGGTTACAGTCAGTGTAACTGCTGCTTCATATTGATGATGCTGCTAGATTTGACTCATTAGCCATGCTCTTTCATGCACTGTCAGGGCGCGTTAGACACGTTGTAAATCTTTAGAACAAATTAAATGGTCGTGACGAGATCCAGAGACTAGAAGTTGCTCTAAGTGCATTGCAGTTGCAGCGGGTGAAGTTTAGCATTTTGCTAAGAAAAAACAGCACTGTATGAAGCTCTTCCTCTTGCTAAAGCTTCAACAAAAGCTGCGACAACAATGCTTTGATCAATATGGCATTTTTAAGACAAAACTTTACAAGTGCTGAGATGGCAGAAGAACCATTCGCTGTTCTAAATACTTCAGATCGTCGGCCCTGAGATATAGTGAGTGGGAGTAAAACTCTGGCTCCTGTCAATTGAGTAAATAGTCTCCACCTGTAGATATACACTTTTTAACATTATAACTTAGTTTGAAAATGTATTGCAAATGATTCTGGAGACCTTCGACAATGGATCATGTACCACTCGGGGAGAAGAGTTGACTCCCAATGAGAACCACCGGTCTGAAAGTATCAAAACTAATTCCCAAAGATAAAATAGTCTGCATTTTCACTTTTGACTTGTTTCCAACAGGTTGATTGGAACTAGGACAAAAATATGCATGAAGTATCCAAAAGAACGGCTATGGCAGCGGTGACACTGGAGATGTAGTTGGGTGAATGGATTTTTATGCATGAAGCAGCGCACAGGCACGGTTGAACTGAAGCGACACCACGCACATCAGGACGTAGAAGAAGAGAGAGAGGAAGACAGGAAGTGGGAGAGAGAGCCGAGATGAGAGGGGAGGACAGCTACAAACCGTGGTCTGATTTTGGAGGACAGAGGCCTCCCCCATCTTGTCATTTCTCATACATGCAGTGAGATGGGGAGCGACCATCCCTGAAGGAAGACAAGAGCCCAGCACAATACGAGAGGAAAGGGAAGATACACAGAAACAGAAAGGAAAGAAAAAAAGAAGAGAAGAGCACAGTAGTTTAGAAAAATATGGAACCAACTAGAAGGAAGAAAAGGAGAATTATTCAGTGTTGATTCTTAATGAAAAAAAATGTGTTTATTTGATCATCGACTCATTCAGAATAAAGAGACAGTCCAGGAAGTTGCCCAAACCCAGTGAAGACCATCAGTTACAGAGTAAAGTCCCCTGGAAACAAGCGTACACACATCGGACATAGGAGTTGCCACACCCACCCACACACAAGCGCACACACACGCCTAGACACGTTAATGAAGAAGCAGCAGAAAATCAAAAAAATGAAACAGTGAGACTGGCGCGCACACACACACACACACGCACACACACCAGCAAATTAAGCAGTTTTACAGTGCTGATAGAAATCAAAAGAAATACTGGCGAGACTGTCAAAGGTTGTGCCAACTAAAAAAAAAAATAATAATAAAAATAAAGATTTTTAAAAAGTACAAACAATGATCCAAAATATACAAGTTCACATGATGTCACATCGGTGCAGGTTTTGACAGCACATTCTCAGCTCAAATAAACTTTACATTGATGAACTTTTCAAAACAGGCAAATGTATCCACTCAAAAAAAAGCAACAAAATGAAAAAGAAAACATTTAAAATGACTTGTGACTATCAAAACTGCTCAATACGATTAGAAAAAAAAGGAAAACAGAAAAGAAAGAAATGTTCCATAAATATTATGGAAAGTAGACAATAGAAGGGGGAAAAACCAAAAACAATTTACACTTTTGACATGTTCATGCAGCAATAAACTTTTATCCATTAATATGTGGCTTTGATTCATGGCTCTGTACACTGAACAAAAATACTTGTAAAAATGCCTCTTTTTTTTTTTTTTTAAATCATCACTATAAAAAGTTAATATAACTGGAACGAATCAACGTCTTTTTAAACGGGGATGGGTGGAGTCCCTATCTTCACAGCTTTTCCATAACACTGACAGTGGGTGCAAAAAAAAAGTCCATGGATGAGTGAGTAATGTCAAGCACAGTACAGTGAGATTTACTGAAAATGGCAAAGTGGGGAAAAAAAAGCCTTAGACTGTCTTTTTCTTTGCAACACAGTTCTCACTTAGAAACCCTTAGGAGTTCAGTAGCTTACATTCACCTTCAATAAATATCATAAATATGTTTGTCACATCCTATCCAAAGCTGTGAAAGGTCCCATTTTATCACGGGATGCCACGGATCAAGTTTTCTCTTCCTTTTAATGCTAAATTAGCATGTAATGAGAAATCAGAGACATCCATATTACTTCTCACCCACAAGAAACATTGATTTTCTTTCCTTTTTCTTTACTACTCAGGTCAAACCCTGTAAACAGTTTCCTTTTTTTTTTTTTTTCCATGTAGCACTGAAAATCAGACCCACCACCTTCCTGTAAAGTCCCAGCAGAGTGCTTTTGCTCAGTGCCCAGAAGGTGAAAAGTGACAGCAAGATGACATGACAAAACTGAGAGCAGGTGACAGCAGGAGGGGGTGAGAGCACCCACAGGAGCAACCTCGACCCCCCCCCCCCCGCTCTCCCACGAAATCCCAAAAAAGCCCAGGAGCGACCTCCACCACAAAGAGACCAAAAGCGCCAAGCAACACCCCCTTACCCCCCACCCCCCTGACTCCCCTCTCCCATCCCTGGTAGGTTTGCTCCAGGGAGGGGTGAAGGATCCTTGGGGAGGGGGAGCGATTTAGTTCCTTCACCTTCAACCCACCACCATCCGCTTGAGTGTCCCCTGGCTCAGGGTGTGAAGATGGGCGAGAAGGGAATGTTTTCGTAGATTGACCCACCATATTCAGGCACAGAGCCGTCACCCCTCTTGAGCACCAGATGGACTCGCCGGCCTCCATTCTTGATGAGCTCGATGGCTCGCGCGTGCTTCATGCCCTTGGTGCTCTCGCCGTTGATCTCCAAGATTTCGTCGCCAACCTAGTGGGAAGGGGGGGGGGGGGGGAAGAGAGACAAGGAAAAAAAAAAGGAAACAAGTGTGACAGATGAAAATGGAAAAGAGAAGAGGTGAATCAGAGGGAAAGGGGAGAGACAGCAGGAGCCCAAATAAGGAGAGGAGACCGCAGAGCCAGACGCGGTGCAAAAGAAAAAAAGTGAGAGGAGGGAAGAAGGTATACAAGGAGAAAGATAACGTTCAAAGGGAAACAATGACACAAAGGGAAGGAAAGGGTGGAGGGGGTGAGGAGGAGTTAATTATCAAATCTGCTGAATGGTAATCTGCACAATAAGAAAACAAGAGTATGTATGGAGGGCAAACTGCATCAAAAAGCAGCAACCATGACACGGAGAGTCAGAGACGGAGAACGACAGAGAAAAAAAACGAGAACTAGAAGAAACATTTTTGCTTCCTGATTCTTTGAATCCACTCCTCAGGTTATCTGTCAGTGCTGACTGCGTTAAGGGAATACTTCTCTGGCAGAATACGGATCTTTCGCTGACACCTCTCCCTGCCTCACAGAGCTGCGACTATTAATATCTCTGCTAACAAGGTGCACAAACACCAATGGCCGGGTCCATATATGCATATACTAAAGTGCTAACGAATGTGCGTGCGCACACACACACACACACACACACACACACCCACGCTCCCACACACTCCCTAACTGCAGCATATTAATATATATGAAAAACTATATCTCAGATTCAAACAGTGTCTGCCAACAGGCTCTCTGTGTGCAAACGCACAGTGAGAGAATAAATAAAAACACCTCACACTTGATCAAGCACTCCGGGGAAAGTGCTATTATTTATGTACAATTAATCAGATGGAAAGGTTAAACATTGCAGTTTCATCACAGCTTTTGTGGCATGTATGAATGCCACTTTACAAGCTTGTCGTGAAACATAAATTAAAATGTGCATACTCTGTTTGTGTGTCTTAATATTACAATCAGATGGTGAACCGTCTGCATGGCCGAGCCCGGAGGTGACTGTTTGCGAGTCAGTGAAGCATGGCTTGCAGTAATTGGGGGTACATTATGCAAAAGCAATTATACTGATAGATAATATTATTGTGATGGCTGTAAGGTCTACAAGGCTGCCATCAACCCCCCCCCCAGCTAATCAATAAAGTCAACTGGCTTGTGCTGCACCTGAAGGCAAGGATTTATAAAATTATAATTGGTATTTATAACAACGGTTACAATCAGCAGTCGTTTTTCAGATATGCTGTTATGTGCACCCCCGTCCAAAGATAATTTTATAGCGTTCAGGCAAGCTGACGGATTAAGGGATGAGAAAATTTGACAAATAGTTAAATTAAACATTCATTTTAAAAACACTCTGGATTACTAAGGGAAAAAAAAACAAAAAACGGAAAGAGACGTAATTTTTCTTAGCTAAATTGCAGAGCCAATGTCTCGCACAGCTCCACCAAAAATAATGAAGTCCGACCATTTCTCATTAACATTACAATTATTCCACTAGAACGCTTTTTACAGATGATTTCAAACTATGCTGACAAATGCCAAGACGACTATATTACAGAAAATTAACTAAAACAACCGAGGGAACTGTCCGCCGTTATTTCCAGACAATCTGTTGGGTGTTTCCAAAGAAAGCAGGCTGTTAAAAAATAAAACTTATTTGGAGGTATTCTAGCTGCTGAGGGAATATTGGCATCCCTGTTGACACAGCTGTATATAACCATAAATTGATAAAATTACATCACAGTTTTCCATAATTAGGTATAATATTAAAGGGGTACAAGCAGTGGTTACATTTCAATAGGCCGTCCAACATTTCCTGTAAAACAGCTCCATGTTATGTGGCTGCAAAAAAGGGTGTCTGTCATAAATTTGTATGGTCTAAATATGAGCACAGACGACGAGATTGCAGTGCTACTTGGATAAGTGCTGTTTTTCCAGCACTAGTTCTTATGATGGTCAAACTAAACTTCAGTGTTTGGTGGCGTGACTCTTTCAAGACCCCGAGAAAACAACCTCTGAGCTTCTGCGTTTCCCATTTGTGTGTCCATACCATCATCTTTCCGTTGCGAACAGCTGCTCCGTCCTCGGCTAACCTCAGCACGTACAGGTCCATGTTGTACTCGCGGCCTCCTCGCAGGCTGAAGCCGAAGCCTTTGTTGTCTCGCTCCAGGTCCACGGAGTAGAACTCAGAATCCTGATGGAGACAGACACCATGTGTGGAGGGAGAGAGAGTGAGAGGAGAAAGGAGATGTTTGCATCAAAGTCACCTTTGTGATTCAGGTTTCAAGTGTGCGCGTGTGTCTGCGTTTGTGCGTGCTTGTGTGTGCGTGTCTCCTTTGAAGGGGGATCCTATTTCAGAAGCAAGGGACAATTGCCACCTTCAGGCAAGTCTCACCTTAACAGTTGTGCTACACTTTTCCCCTTCGTGTGTGCGCGGGTGTGTGCGTGCGTGTGCGTGTGTGGACATGCATATGCTCAGGTGTAAGGACGCTGAATTATTGATGCCGTGGGCCCTGGCCTGAAAAAGTAGAGAGGGTGCAGACGAAGAGAGAGGAGGAGGTCTGGGAACCACACAAGGACGGGCAGACAGCCTCAGCAGCTCCTGTCTTTACGCCCTCCTAATCTCCTCTGCTGGAGGATCAATGCTATCTGTGAAAGCCATCTCCACACCAGCAGATTAATTCAGCGGTGAACAGAGTGGACTGAGGGGCTACTTTGAAAGCAAACAGACTTTCCTTAATATGCACACTCAGATAACGCCAGCAGGTCGGCGTAAAGAGATAAATAAATAAAAATGCACTTGGTTTGTCCTTGGGAAGGTAAGTGGGTATATTAGTTGATAGATGGAGGGACAGGGGAGGGGATGAATGACTGTTTAGATATCGCGAAACAGCTGAATGGATGTATGAAGAGACAAATGTAGATTAGATGTGGGTAGAAAAGTTGATGGAGTGTAGAGGACCGGCGTGTTTTGATGGAGACATGAAATGGATGGGTGTCCGTATGACTGATGTAACTGCTAAGACTGCGGCGCCTCTCTTCCTCACCTGAGTGCTTGGGGGTTGCTGCGTGGGGGGCTGGGGAGGGGCGGCTTGCGGGACAAATGACTCCTGTTTTGGTTTAGTGTTGGTCCTGAAACAGAAAAAGCGTGAAATATGAGGCCTAAGTGAGGGGTCGCTCCAAAAGACATTTCATTATTAGGCAAGTCTGTTTTCTGCCGTGCTCCTCACCTGGCCTCCGGTGCGGCCTGTTGCTGAGCGGTGTGAGTAGTGGTTATAGTGGCGATCTTCTCTGCATTCGTCAACAGAGATGCGTTCGATGATTCTGCGGAGGGCGGAAAAAGAGCAAGTATATTGTCACGTGAGATAACACACAAAACAAAAACAAAGAACAAGAATGATTGTGTTTTTCAACCAATGAGGAGACAGGGGGGAAAAGGCTTGTAATTGAATATGCTGTCATTTTGTATAGACATACTCTAACAGAAGCCTCTCCAGTTTCCTTGAAAGCCTGGGCGACATAATTAAATTTCACATGTGGAGACATTTCATTGTTTTCCTTGTGTCAATCCGACCTACAGGGACCACCACGAGGCTCGAAACCAGTTTCCAGGCTTCTTTCACCACTTAGCCATGTTCCCGGACACTTGGGTAATACTGCGGTTTGTGCCATCAATCATTTGGTAAACGTCCAAAGGCTGTACATCACATTTAGGACTGAAACTAATCCTTTCTGCCTCTGAATTGTCAAGTAGGGAACATCTACGCCAGTGGCATTAGAGCTCGTGCTTACTCTTTTATCTCTCCACTGATCCACTCATTTTCAGTTATCAGTGAAAAACACCAGACAGGCCGTCATCACGCGACACCTGCTGCATAAAGAAACCTTTGTTTTATCTAACGACCTCATCCTTCTTGGCCATCTACAGGCATCCTACATTTGATTACAACTCTGCACCTCCCCTTCCCCAGTCTGCTACTCGCCATTCTTCTCATGGTCACTTCCCTTCTCACCTATTAATCTCCTTTCCCCTGGAGCCTGGTGGCTCAACCATTCCTTTGCCTGCTGCTCAAGATGTACAGTGTCGACCACTCGAGCGGGAGTGCGGGTGAGGTGAGCTTCACTTGAGACGGCAAAGAGGGGAACCACAAGGAAGACCTTCAACCACTCTTTCAGTTTTGCAGTCTCACGTTTAACTCCTGTAAAAACACTATCACTATCTTTCCCTCTGCCTGATTTGCCTGAATCACTTCCTTTTTTTGTCGCCTCTCTTCATTCGTCTCTCCTCCGACTGCTTTCTCTCCGGAAATTACTTCTATTCTGCGTGCGACCTACTGCCTGCTTTCCCCTTTCTCGCTTAACTAAATAAATAAGTAAATAAAACGTGCACAGAAAAGGAACTGAAGCGTTTCTGTAATTCGTCTGTGGCTTTGACCACACATTTGCCCTCCAGCCCTGAATGGCGTGAGCCGGGAAGGACAGCAGGTACAATCAATTCAAGGGAGGTAAAGAAAACGAGCACTACAAAGGGTAAAAGGATACGAGAGCTACAGATTACACTTAAAATACAACATGTGCTAACAATAAAAATCATATCACATCCAGCATGTCTAGCTCTCTTTTCTCACACAGTGGAAAGAATGAGGAGGGCTTTGTCTGTGCTCCAAATTTATGCTGCAGAGACATCAGCTCTGATGAAGGTATTAGTTTCTTGTACACGTATTACTGAGCAGCAGCAGGAAGACTCCCATGCTCGTTTCCTCGACACTGCAGGCGTACCGAGCATCAGCTACTACAAAACTCCATCTGTGCTCTCACACGGTGGGAGAGTTGAGCTGAATCAGACTTCACCTTTAGAGGAAGCTCTCGCTATGGCGCTCGTTCCCATCAGAAAGCTTAAAGATTGGACTGATCCACAAAGAAATTGGCGATGCTCAGCCATTTGTAAACGGAGGCAGCCCGAACAGTCATTCAGAGGCACAAGTTTAGAAACACAAGCCACCATCTCTGCCCGACACTCTCTCTGCCTCTGTGTCAGACGGCGTCTGGTTGTTTGACACATGCACATAAACACAAACCAGAACTTTTCCGATAAAGCATATCCAGTTATTCCTCGCCAGCGCCTTCTCTCTTGCTCTGTGTCTTCTTGGCAGAGCAATTTTGGCTCACTGTTCTCATCAACTGCTCTGAAGGGAGAAACAAAAAACCCTCTCCATCCATAAGAAGCGAGGCGGAAAGCAACGAGCGGCGGACAAATAGCTCCTATTCCTACCAGTGTGCAGGTTGACAGGGAGTATTGCCTTTCCATGTGCACACACGCTTAATTAAATAGCATTTGTGAAGCACGCCAGGGTGATATGTCAGCACAAAGCACAGACAGTTCTCAGCTGCACAGCGCAACATACAATGCACACAAACTTTTCCTTAAATCCACTTTGACAGAGGAGACACACCCACATGCACAGAGGAAATTCAGCATCTCTCGGTGCCTGTCTCGCTCGCCCTCTCTCCGCTCACACACACATACACACCGAAATCTAAATGACTCTTGCATGTTTTAAAAATGCGGGCACGCCAAAGGCAGGAACGCGAAAGCTAAAAAATACCAAAAAAACAAAAACCCAGCAACCTCCCAAATATCCCCAAAGAATCACTCCTGTCAACACTGCGGAGGCGTTATAGTCACTTTGAAAGCCACTGAAGAAAGTGCAGACTTTACATAACGCCGAAGGAATACTTAATAACAACAACAACAACCCAGGAAAGTGAGAACAAGTCTCCTCAAACATAATCAGGCTATCTAATAATAGCTGATATGGGGAAAAAATTCGGACCTGGTTTTGGATTCGCTTTTCTCTACTCACCATCTCCAGGAATGATGCGTAGTGTAACTGTGTTTCCAGCCTCCTTGATGAGGTTGACGATATCCGAGTGGGACTTGTTGGTGATCGAGCATCCATTCACAGCCAGGATGCGGTCGCCGACTTTCAACTTCCCGCAGCGGTCTGCTGGGCTTCCCTCAATGATGCGTCCTATTTTGTGGGGCATGGCCACACAAGCATTTCCAGCTATGGTCAGCATCGATGTGGATGTGTAATGCATGCGTGATTGAGTGTGTGTTTGCGTGTGTAAATGTTGGGGGATTGTGTTTGGTGAGAGGAGGAAAACGGGAGGGAAAAGTGGGGAAGGAGCAGAAGAAGAGGACCAAGAAGGGTTAAGGTTAATTGACCCGCAGCCAACAGTCAGCCAAGCAAAAGTCACTGAGAAGAAGAAGAGGATAATATGCAAGCACTGGAAAAGAAGGGTCAATTTAAATGTGCACTGCAAAGAAATAGCAGGATTTTTCTTACCATTTTCTCTAAATAGTTTTTCCAAATGATTCTCAACGTCTAAAAAACTCTTGTTATGTTAGAGCTCTGTTTCATCTACATCCCAAACACCTGCAACTGCAGAAAGTTAGACTCTGCAAACATACATCAGAGCTGACATCTCACCAGCTACCCTGAAGTCTCTCTGTTTGTTTCACTCTGCAGGCCGACATCAGTCACTACAGACTGACGCCCCCAATCACTCATTACTCTCGCCACCCTCTCCCCTCCTTACTTTTCATTATTATTCTTCCATCCTTCCCGCTGCATTCACACTTTTAATACACAACAAACTCATCTGATCCCAACCCGTTTCTGTCCCCCTGAATAAACCTAACCATCTAGGACTGTGAAATATCAAGAGCAGCAGAGTAGCAGAGAGATAAATCTTCCTTTACACGTTAACTGAAATGAAATATAGCTCATCTACTAGCCTGTGCTTTCTGCTTTGGCCTATGAAAAGGAGCTTCACTTTAAAAAAAGAAGGAAAAAAAAAGCCAATCTGTAAAGCTAAGCGCTCACAGACCTTTCCAGTGCTGTACACCCACACAGGGAGAGAAGAGCATGGTGCAATGTCCTTCTAGTGTAGGTAGGAAGCCATGGCAGCGGGCAAAAAACGTACATGGAGTACGGGTAGAAAAGATGCAGTGCTACGAGTTTGTAAAAGCAACTCTGAATCTGATTTACTTGCGTTGCTGTGCAATATCAAACAGAAAAACTACACCATTCACCAGCTAAGCAATGAAAAAGAACCTCACAAAAAAGAAGAGAAAAGAAGATAAAGTTTGAGTAAGCGAATATCTCTAATCATATGCTGGAAAATAAATAGAACCCATTCACGTTGATCATTTCCCCTATTTATCTTTCTAGCAGTGCTCATTCTCATTAAACTGCTATTAGGATTTTAGTGCCAACCTGCTCCGCACAAGCCATTTAAGTTCAGCTGAATAATACAAGTGGCTTTATGTAAGACCTACTTCACTTGTGATCAATTATGAAAGCCTTATGTGAGTGTGAGCAGCAGCTGCAGGCGAAGAAAGGGTTTCAGTGTCTTGGTTTGACAGGCTCAGATGAAAATGAGAAAGAAGAACCACTTCTTTGAAGAGTGTTGATATTGATCTGGTGGGACTGTAAATAGCCAGACTGTGCACTGGCTGTCAGGCTATTTAGCGTTCAGGGGTTTTTATAGAGGATTCAAAGGATTCCCGTAGTGCAGACGAGAAGATAAAAGGCCCCGGTGATGAGGAAAAAGCCAAAGTGTGATTCGGGTTTTTGCTGAGTAGAAGTGATTTTTGAAATAACAGCATGTGCCGCCATCAATGGTGCGCTGGTGGTGGTGTTTGCGGGTGCTCGTGCTTACCGAAGGTGGTGCCAGCTTCGGGCCTCGACACCGACGAGACGATGACGAAACCGAATCCTTCGTTCTCGCCGCGGCGGATCTCTACGTCGTAGGGCTGCAAA
The DNA here is from genome assembly GCF_036321145.2 of Pelmatolapia mariae. Classification (NCBI taxonomy): domain Eukaryota; kingdom Metazoa; phylum Chordata; class Actinopteri; order Cichliformes; family Cichlidae; genus Pelmatolapia; species Pelmatolapia mariae. The sequence goes on from NC_086231.1 coordinate 27,768,506, forward strand.
GCGGACGAGACGACAGCGGCGGTGGCGATGGGCGGCTGAGAGGAGGTGGTGGCGGCCGCAGCGGCGACCACGGCGCTGCCGCCGCCCCCGCCCCCCACTCCGCCTCCTCCACCGCTGCCGATGCCAGAGGTGGAGCCGCTGCCGGAGCTCACTGTGTTGAGGGAGTTCTGGCTGCCCTGTGGGGTGCGCTTCCCAATATCTTCTGTGAGACTGGGCGCCTGGGTGCTGCTGTGGTGCGAAGACGCCGGCGATGGAGGCATGTCTCCCTCTGCTTTAACTAAAAATGGCAGGAGAAGGAGGATATGGTGAGAAAGATGCATAGATGAGGTGCAAAGTGCAAACAGGAGGGTAAAAAAAACACAGATATAGAAGATTAACAGCAAAAGATCGCAAGGGAAGTGAAGCCAAAGGTGAGAAATTCAGGAGACAATCATGTACAAAACAGAGTGAGAACCTAATGTAATGAAAGCAAAGCTGTACAAAAACATATGAGAACATCCCTAAACGTTACGTGAGCAGTACAATATTAAAGGAGGCAAATAACAGATATTTAGCTCCTCTAGCACACCTAGTTTATCTTATGATTAAAAAAAAGGACAGCTTTGGAAGAAGGCCTCTTCACCAATCTCTCCTCTCATCTGTTTCCAACAAAAGATGAACCGAGGACGTGGTCTGCCTGCTCTATCTGGACATTTCATTCCACATTTCATTTCCTGTACAGCTGCTCAAGGAAGGCGCCTCATATTCTCGACGCTCTGAGGCAGACAGGGAGCAGCAATGCACTAATGTCTGGCTGCTGTCATTGGGCCGAAGGTTGGCCACCCTCTCCATCATATTTATGGGCCTTTTTTTTTTTTCTTTTTAAAGGAGCAGAGCTGTGCTGACCGGAGCGAAGTCAGCGGTGGGGCGTGGGTGTTAGCTCGTGGTAGCGGCTGACCACTTCCACACCCACACTAAATTCTAGAAAGGCGAAGGGTTGACCTTAGATATATATTAAGAAGGCCTCTGGGCTCCTGATGGAAGTATGACTGACATAAATGTGGCTGTTGGTAAAGCAGGGAGTGCATTTCTAAAACTGAACAATGTTTTACTGTAAGCGAAGCTGCAAAAACCATGATACAATCGAATATAAATGAAGCCATCTCAGACTGCTCTCTGTTATCAGTGAATACACTATATGTAAACAAACTGATCAGTTAGAGATATTTATACTTTTTGCAATTTATAAAACAAACAAACAAAAAAAAATTACGGTTCTGCTAATTCTGGATCCTGCATAAAGGAATCTAAATAGAGAAACAAATGATGGTGTATCATTTATTTATTCACTTGTAAAGCAAGACAATGGTCATTTTTGGACTATTGGTCAACAAAGCTACTAGCTTAACGTGAAACTACTTGAAATTGGATCCTGACTGTTTATAATAGGATGAAATTAACTGACTTAATAAAACATGTTCTGATTGGTTGCACTGTGGACGGATATACCTGTTTGTCTTTTGCAGCACACTTTAAAAGTTCTGCAGTATTATTTGTCACTGTTATTTGAAGTAAAATCAGTAGAATTCAATAATAAATGGACTGCCACATTCTTACGGTGCTATTTTCTATCCATCTGTGTATTTTCACAGAATCACATATTGGTGGATGAAGTATCAGAATCAGTTTTCCTTTCAGTATCTTACAGACACTTTGCTATGTGGACTGGAGTAAATGACCTACTCTACGTCCTGAGCCACAATAACCTGAGTGTATTCTTGGACTTCAGTAAAAACCCTCTCTTGGACCTCTTAGGAGGTCTTTAAAAAGCTTAAACTACTCCTCCATCTCGAGCCGCTTGCTTCTTACCAGCGTAAGTGGTTTTGCGCCGCACTGTGAGGTTGACATGGCCCTGCTTGGCAGCCTGCTGCATCAGCTGGACCACCAGTTGGTGCGACTTTCCCACCACCGCCGTTCCATCCACGCATATCAGCTCATCACCGGATCGCAGGCGTCCATCTTCATCTGCAGCCCCGTACTTGACTATGTGGCCAATGTAGATCTGAAACGCAGCAGATGAATGAGGTTGCCATGCATTCGAAAGCACGCGTCGACAAAGACTGCGCAGCTATACGTTACGCCGCACCTTTGCAAAATAAATGCATGGAAAGCGATCAAGCGGTATTCTAAAAAGAAAAAGTACGACATTAAAGTGCATGACATATAAAAATGTGTCGATTTTCTCAGCGGCCATAAAGTTGGCATGCTGCACAGCTACAATTTAAACTTCAGCATTAAATCTTTACTATTCTCTCAAGCCTGTAACAGCAGTAACCCAAGCCAAGCTCTAAAGTAAATCATTATTTTTTTCCCCCCTTCAAGAAAAGCAGGGGGGGTGGGAACGCAGTGCAGGCTAGTGTAAACAAGAACAAACAACTTTGACTCTTTAAAGGAAAAGAAAAAAAGAAATGGTGTGTGTGCAGGGTTTTTTTTTCTTCCCTGACTGGTTAAGGCTACATTGGTCAGATCAGAGAGAAGCAATCACAGATATGAAATTGTTGAATTCCAATACACAAGCATGGAAGCGCACACAAGGGAAAGATAAGAACTTTTGTGTTGAGACTGTTGAAAGAAAATCCTATAGCTGCTGCTCCCACTAGTGCTGGGAATATAGCATCCTTTTCATCATTCAAGCTACACAATCTTGTCAGTTTATCCATTTCTTTGGAGATGTACGGTGAAAAGTGAGGAAATTGAAACGCAAACTGGAGAGATTTCAGCCGTGAGATTGAAAAAGATTGAGGGAGAGAGACTCACAGGCTCTCCTGGCTCGTTGCCTCCGAGGATCCTGAAGCCGAACCCCGTGTCCTTCCTCCACAGGAAAATGTCCTGCTCCTGGAAGTCTGGAACTGTGAAATCAACAAGCTGCCATAAACACTTATGCACAAGCAGTCGGCCTTGTGGGATCTCTATTCCTGCACCGTGATGCCTTCAGACATTTCATTTAATACCCTCAGGTACACATTAAGCCAACCACAGTGTGACCATAATGGATACACCTGCTGTTCTGAGACAATCAGATGTGTTTGTTTATGTCAGCATGTAAATACTGTCATCATTTGTGTTCAAAGCTTTGTCACTGTGGTAGCACACTGCACAAAGACAGTAAAAAAAACCAAAAAAACCCGAGCCATCAAAAGATAAAAAGGATCTATTTTGGGCCAAGAGTATAATTTTAGAGCTAAAACAAACTGAAAAGACAGGCTGAGAAAAAAAGATATCGGTGTCCATCATTCCCATAATTAGAAACGATCAGACTATAATTCCCTTCTGATCCTTTCCGAGTATAGTTTCACTTTCTCACAGCTTTTTGAGACAACCTTAGAGATGTTCAAATGGGCTACAGTGTTTCTCTTGTGAGGTGATGTGTGACACGCGATCCATCATTTGGCTATGCTGGAGTGCACCTTCCACCTGACCCCCCACCCTGAGTATGGCTAGTCACAGCACACTCGTAGCCACGAGGGAACCGTGTGCGTACGCTAGTAACTCGAAAGGTGTCGCGATATAAAAGAAGCATCGCACCGCAGCGAGTGACAGCTCATGGTTAATGTAGCAGGGGAGACTGAAGCGAGCTCAGAGCCCAGAGGACAGGAGGAGATGATTTGCATGCGTGTGGCCTTATCCCATTGTACATAGGAGCTTCTTTGCTTTAAATACGCGGCTTTGAATCCCCATATGAGTACGTGTGCATGCATTTCCATGGGCGCAGATGTGTTATGTGTGCAGACAAACATCTCTCAGGGAGATTTCCTTTTTTGCTCCAGCTGAAGCCGCTGCTGCCAAGGCCGCTAAAACCACTAAGAGAGGGTGGGGTGGCAGAAAGCATAAGCAGTCTGCTTCCAATCTGCTCCTTCAGTCAACACTTAAAATCCCCGCGGAGCGCAGCTATCTCTTCCAATCTATCACAGGGTTACTGTGGAGGAACCGGAGGAGGAAAGAGTCAAAGGCTAACTGTCGCAATCTGCACCCGCACTCAGGAAGGTCAACTGCACACGCTGCTCCTGCCCATTAATAGACCCATAAGTGATCCCCACAGTGAGGCAACTGGGCATGAACGGATCAATATTTTCCCAAGATAGACGGCCCTATTCAAAGCTGTGAGTGATGATGTTACAAAAAAGGAGATAATATTTTTTTTAAAAACCCCAAAATAATCATAATGAAGCCCAACAAAAGCATGAGCAAGCTTCCTCCGCTTTTACAGCAGGCTAATTCTGTGCGAGATTTTGGGACGTTTTCTTCCTGCAAATGGAAATCACTCCCTGCACGGTAAGTTTAAAGACCTTGATCTCGGCAGAATTTTTCATTATAGTGAATGCTGCGTGGAAAAATGTCTCTGCCCTATCCAAGGCCTGAGCCCTATGGAGTGAGTTTTATGGAGAGAGCTCAATGAAGCGTGAGGAAGTGGAGGTTTTACACCTGCTGTTCCTCCTGTGCTGTTCAAGGTGTTTCTCCTTGTGACTCTATACCTCAGAGTGCTCAGCTTTCTCTTATATTTCTCTTTACATCCCCTTCAAATGTTTTGATCAACTCTCCTATTATTATTCTTTGTTTTTTTTTCTCTAACATTTTACCAGATCAAACCTGCTGGGCAATTTAGAAATCTCCTATTGGGATGCCATCATATGAGGGCGGGTATGTAGACAACATCCCCCCCGCCCTTGGTTGTGGATTCTTTCACTCCATTTCTATTTTTGTTATTCATTTATTTATTACCAAATCAAATACTATTGTACTCTCAACTAATCATGGCAGCTTTCCAACAGGTGTCTGAACCATTGCCTACGCTCAGCCCTTCATTTTCCATTCTTCTTCATAGCCATCTAAATAATGAAAATTCTCAACAAGTGCGCCTGGAAAACTGATTAGATCTTTAAAAAATAAATAAATGAAAGAATAAAAAGCCTTTGCAGATTTCTCTCTTTCTGCTATCTTTTTCTTTTCTCTCTCTCTTTTTTTTTTTTTTAACTTGACAATGAATATGATGGTTATTCTTTTTAATTGGTGCAATCCCCTTGCTTTGCCAAGGCGGGGGGTGGGGAGGTTTACAATCCGCCAACATCTACTCCACTCTTGTACTAATTATACACCATGTGCCTCTTAAGGGAAGTCTAAAATAAAAGTGTGTCAGTGGTGCTGTTGTCTGGCACTGGGTGAAAGCGGCAACTAGTAATTTTAAAAGGACACAATCAACAACACATTGGAGGGCTATACGTCTACAGCTAGTAACAAAAATTACAATGAAGTCTGAATATGTACAGACATACTTCCGCATGCCAGTTCTTTTGGGAAATACTATAACTATTCAGTTTCTTGTGGAGTCTCAGTTTCAAAGATTGACAGCACTTTGATAGCTGAATGCTAAATGTGAAAGAAAAGCCAATTAGCTTAGCTTGGAAAAAAGACAAGAAGATGCTTGCCATGGCTATGCCAGAAAAAAATACATGTACCTGTAGCCATAAAGCTAGATTCTAGTAATTTTACAAGACAGCTTATATACAAACAAATGTAAACGGCTTTCTTTATTAGCTAAGCTCTTCATCTACCATCACTGACATCTATCAGCAGTTATCCTTCAAGGCAGTGATGGAGTACATATGAAAATATGTAGGTGAATTGATTTTACATTCTACAATGTCCTCCCAATGTAAGGTTTATGCCCTAAATTAACAGTACTGATAACTTCCAAAATCTTTATTTATATTCATTTATTTATTTATTTATTTTTCCTGTAATGGTAAATCCACCAGCATGCACAAGCTCTTTTATCTAAACCAGCGGTGGGGAACTCCAGGCCTCAAGGACCGGTGTCCTGCAGGTTTTAGATATCACCCTGGGTCAGCACACCTGAATCAAATGATTAGTTCATTACCTCTGGAGAACTTCAAGACATGTTGAGGAGGTCATTTAGCCATTTAAATCAGCTGCGTTGGATCAAGGACAGGTCTAAAACCTGCAGGACACAGGCCCTCGAGGCCTGGAGTTTGAAACCCCTGATCTAAACCATATATTTAATGCCAAATGCTTTAAATTCAATATTTTACATTAAAAAAAGCTGGAAAAAAATTAGCAAAGCTCAATTATGGTCATTAATTTGCATCCCTGAACAGAAAAGTTTTACTGGTTGAACAGAACATCAGACTTTAAAAAGTCTGTGCCAGCTCAAATTTGGGTATAAAAATATGAATTCAATTTGTCATTTGCCTAATAAATAACAACAACAAACAAATTTCTTTGACAGACTCCTACAATATTTATGTTTTATTGTTTTATCACAGGCGGTATAATATATTTGCTAATCACTCTATGTGTAGTGGAGCATTTGAGCACAAGCCAGTCTTTAGTAAAACAAAGATCAATAAATAAAGATAAATATCTGACCCAGCTTACTTACAAGCACAAAACGTTCCCCAAAATGAGCAGTACCACCAAGACACCAAAGACACCAAGGGTCTGCACCGAGCCAATACCCCATGCTGCCCTCATCCAACCGCCACCAGAAATGAATATACTTACGCCTACTTTCATACATGCTCCTGGACTGGGCCCAAATCTTAAAGGGGTCCGGTTTTCTCTGGATGGTCCCGTCTCCTGGGGAGTCCTGGATTGGGAGTCCCGGCAAAGGCTGCGAGGGAGGTGGGGGAGCGTTGCTCTCACTGAGAGCGGGTGCCAGGGAAGAATGCACAGGCGAGTCTGTGTGCGCGCTCCGGTGGCTGGAAACACTATGCTGGGAGCTGTTCTGGCTGTCCTTTCTTGACAACTGCTGTTGGAGAAGCAGATCAATATCATTTGACTGTTTCAAATCTTCTGCACAGGAGCATGGAAGCTGAACTCAGAAATGACTGACAGGAGGAGACAAAAACATTTAAAAAAGAAGGTTATTGCATCGTCAACAGCGGAATAGAAAATATGAATCTGGGTTGTGGTTTGTGAGAGGAGGAACAGGGACAGCGGAGACGTGAATACAGAGCAATTCTGAATTAGAGTTCAAAAAGACTAAAGATGGCTTCTCCTTGGGGTGAACGGAAGCACATTCTAAGAGTATAATGTCAACCATTGTCGTATTGCTCCCTTATTTAACACAAAGAATAATCAAGCTGTTTTATGCAGAGAATTCTTTTAAAGCTAACAAAGAGGGAGGAAAAAGAAAAAAAAAAAAAAGAGGACCTCAATGGTTTCTCATGATTAAGTCATTCAGCTATGGGAGAAAACACTGTGGAACTTACAAGAGTACATTGCCTATTCCTTTTGTTTAACAGAGTGGAATGTATTAACAAGGAGCTGCATTCCCTGCTGTATACGGAGGGACAGTCACAATGAATAAAGCACTCCAGGGGTTTAAAAAGAAGAGAGGACTTTACTGGTGAAGGCAGAAATGTAAAACTGCTTATAAATTGCCACTCGCCCCTCAATAACATGCGCACTTAAGCATCTGTTCGAGGATTCGAGCTGAGTAAACCTCACAATCCCGAGCTCAGGCACAAGTACGCTGCGAGTATCGGTAAAGATCCTGTTTGTCATCCTTGTCAAAGCATCTCTCCTTTGCAAGCACCACATCGTCACCATTGGTCTGCAAAATCTCCACTGCTGCGAAGAAGCCAGCGACGTGAAAGGGTTACGGGGCAGAGCTCGGGAAAGAAAGGCCGATATTTTAAGACGGTAAGCGAAAATGACAGCAGTTCAGTCTCTTCACGTCACGTGACTGCACATTACTTTGGACGCCGAGGACAAAAATATACCAGGAAAGGGTGGAGGCAAGTGGCTCGTCTGTTCTCAAATATCAAAGTGTTTGGCCTTCAAAGTGCAGTCATGTCTTCACACTCATTACTCGCTGAATCACTCTCCTACACCTCTGCAATTCATGTTTATATTCATCATCCTTGTTAGACATAAAATAAGCTTGATGCTTTAGCAAATATTAAGTCGGGGCTGTGGCTCCAGCTGGAATGCTTACTCTGCTGGTGCTGCAAATAACCTCACTGGGTTTTGTGGTGTACTTTTAAAAAAAAAAAAAAATCAATAAAGTCATATAATTAATCAGAAATGCAGGTCGTGTTGATGCTAAAGTCAGACCTGAGGACTGATGCTCAAAAAAAAAAAAATCCAGGCCAACCAATCTGTATTTTTTTCTTGTTGTTTGATGCACAGAAAGTCCAAATCCTCTCCCCCTCTTAAATGAAAAGAAATCTCCTATACTTGATGAATCTATTAGATTTTGACCTTCTGCAGTCATTGCGTTGTTCCTCGGTGGCCTGCGAGTAGTTTAATACATGGGTTTGTGCTGCTCCAATAACTTATTAAAGAGACAGACGATGGGAAGCGAGAGGCATTGGTAGGTGGGGCAATGAAAGCAAATCCTCGCTGCTTCCTAAGACTCAGCTCAGTCCTGCTTAACGTGACGCATCACTGGTTTAGCACACATACAACTTCTTAACATAACATGCATTTAAAAAGCATACCCATCACCTCGATTATCTGCTATAGAAATCCCATTATAATCATATACCCAGCATTAATATCATCACACATCCCAACAATTTTCTTCCCTAGCTAACTGAAATCACATAGGGTGGTCTCTATATGTAGAAGCCAGTGGAAAATCATCCTGCAAGACTATTCTATATTATACTATACTATTACTGTACTACTGTACTTTCACTCAGACACAGCTGATAGTGACTTGATGTTTTGGCACTGGCAACTTTTCCATCACCTCTGTTACGCTTTCAAGAACACCATCACCATTACCTAACTAGCACCACCATACATGACATCATTCTCCCACCAAAATTCTGTACTGTATCTAAATTATATCACATACCCTTCTAGAGTAATCGTTGTATGGAGGAGCCATCGCAAAATCATCCTGGGAAAAAAAATAATGATAAAAAAAATGAAAATTGCAAAAAGCTCCTGAAATATGTGCAGAAAGTGGTTTAGGCATTGTCTCAACAAGGCATCAGATGGATAGCGGCATCTTTGGTCGACAATCTGTTTATATTATACTCTACCCCTATATAAGGGCAAATTCTGGCTTTTAAAACAGCACACTTATAACTTGAATGATGGTCCCTATCTTACTAAGCCTTAAGGACAAGGCATCTAAAACAAATTGAACATTTTAGCTCTGTCCTGCTATGGCACCAACAGTTTTTCTGCAGCACCCAATCAGCCTCAGATATCCAAACGTGTTAAAAACAGGATTTTTCACATTTATCAGTGGGAAGTTGTTCTCCAGCTCTATTATCTGCTGTAAGAATTCAATTACTGTTATCAACCCATCACCGTTATCCAAACTGGTCATTCCCAAAACCTTCACCTTCTCTAAACAAAGATCACATACCCTCCTTCCATAAGCTCTGTACCGAGGATCCATCTCAAAATCATCCTGCAAAACAAAATTGGCAATCACAGATTGAGTCTACAAAGTGCTTTAATAATCAAAGTTCTAAACTTCGAGCATTTTAGCCTCATACACTAAACACAATGTTAAACATTATGTAATGCTAAAATGATCATTGGCACCTTTTTCATTGTGTCATTTATCAGCCTAGGATTATCAAACCAACACCAATATCACAACTTATTTCTAAAGCCTTCACCCCATCTGAACAATATCACATACCCTCCTACTGTTATCTGTGTATGAAGATTCCACATCAAAATCATCCTGCAAAACAAAACAAAGTTTAGCTCCTTGACTCTTTATTGAAGCCTCTTGATCTTGTAATATGTGCAGAATTTGGTTTAGCATTTGAAGGGCATCATCAAACGCAATGTTAAACATTATGCTAAATATTATGTAAGGTGGGACGCTAAAATCTACATATGTCATTCAGTATTAGTGGTGTTGTCACAGATATACACTATATCTGTCCTTATGTACTACTAAATTAACAGCAATAACTATATTGCGGGGCCTCACATAAATAACATCTTGCATTAAAATATTCTATTGAAACTTCATGCATTAAACCCATGATCTTTGGCACCATGCCCATTCCCTCTATTATTTTATAAGCACCATCTACGCACACAAGGTTATTCACGAAAAGTTTCAATGTATCTAAATGACATCACGTACCCTTTTTCTGTTATCTCTGTATGGAGGAGCCATCGCAAAATTATCCTGAAAAATATATTTTTTAAAATGAATACAAAAGAAGCTCCTGAAATACATGCAGAATGTGGTTTGGCAATAACTTGCTGAAATACGCTATCTGGGTAGTAGCATTGGTTGCTTCAAAAAAAAAAAGCATTATTGTGTACAATACAATCATGAACACTTATTTTTAAATTGTGTGCTTGTAGTGAGATAAATGTTCCTCTCTGTTATTGAGCCTGAAGGATGCAATATCCCCCCAAAATTCAAAGATTAGCTGTGTCATGCTAAGCTGCCAACATCATCACACAACCAAAGAGTAAATACAGTAAAAACATTATGCATTAACACAGTTATCATTGGCAGCTTAATCCTAAAATCTTCACGTCATGTAAACAGCATCACATACCCTCCTAATGTTCTCTCTATATCGAGGACCCGGCTCAAAATCATCCTGCAAAACAATATTGGCAAACACATTTTCAGTTACATACAGTCTGCAGAATCCCTCTATTAATAAAGGCATTACATCATGGAGCATTTACACTGCTCTCCCAGGCACCTTATCCATCACCTCTCTTATGAGCTAAGAATTATAGAACCACCACTAATGACGGCTCATTCCTAAAACCGTCACCCCATCTAAACAATAACACATACCCTCCTAGTGCTATCTGCGTATGAAGATTCCACCTCAAAATCATCCTGCAAAACAAACTGCCAAACATGTCCAGTCTAATAATGCCTGAATGACACTTCTAAACTGCAACAAGGCCAGTGTAGCACCCGAACTCCATGCTATGGCTCCATGCTCATGTAATATGTACATTTATGTAGCACAGCATTAACAGTCATAAGTAGTTTGTTGAGTCACACATAATATCTTTCTGTGTGAGACAATTTAAGCCTGAATGCATTAAAATATGATCACTTTGTATTAACATTATAAGAATACCATCTCTATCATCTGCCCAGCACCAGTATGATTACACCTCACTCTCAAAAACTTTAAATGACATCACGTACCCTTCTTCTATAATCTCTGTTTGGAGGAGCCATTGCAAAATTATCCTGGAAAATAATAATAATATAAAAAATTAATACAAAAAAAAGCTCCTGAAATACATGCAGAATGTGGTTTGGCAATAACTTGCTGAAATAAGCAAGGCTGTCTTTTAAAGCACATTATCTGGGTTTGGCATTGGTTGCTTCACAAAAAAAAAAAAATCATCATTTTTGTGTACAATACAATCATGAACACTGACTGTTAAATTGTGTGCTTGTAGTGAGATAAATGTTCCTCTCTGTTATTGAGCCTGAAGGATGCAATATCTCCCCAAAATTCAAAGATTAGCTGTGTCATGCTAAGCTGGCATCAGGCCTGACTATGTTTTATTGTCTTTATGGACTACAGAATTAACAGCAATTTAGTTTTTGTGTCGCACACAGACAACATCACACAAGCAACCAGTAAATAAAGTAAGAACATAATGCATTAACACATTTATCATTGGCAGCTTAATCCTAAAATCTTCACGTCACATAAACAGCATCACATACCCTCCTAATGTTCTCTCTATATCGAGGATCTGGCTCAAAATCATCCTGTGAAGCAAAATTAGCAAACACATATTTAGACTATAGGACCCTTTTATATTATCAACAGGAAGGTTCTATTTTAGTTTAGCAACTAGACTTTTTACAATGTATTCATGATTATGTAACATAGGCAGATTGTAGTTTGCTAACATCTTGCTAAAATAAGCAAGGTCTTCCCTTAATAAGCATCATCTTAATGATGGCATGCATTGCCACAACTGAGACGCTAGCATTTGAACTGTAAATGGCTCCTTCCTTTTTAACATGACGGTATTGGGCTCAAACAGGAATGTTAAAGTTTAACTCTGTCACCAGCAGGAATGACTCATGTTCACTGTCTTTATGCACTGTAACATAAGGAGTCATAATTTCTTTGAGGTGTGACACATAAATAGCCTCATACACTAAACGCAATGTTAAACATTATGTAATGCTAAAATGAACATTGGCACGTTTTTCATTGCGTCTTTTAGCTCAGGATTATGAAACCACCATCAATATCACAATAACTCATTGCTAAAACCTTCACCCCATCTGAAGAATATCACATACCCTCCTACTGTTATCTGTGTATGAAGATTCCACATCAAAATCATTCTGCAAAACAAAAATTGGCACAGACATGGTCGTTAGACACAGTCTACAGGGTCCTTCTAATAATATCAGAAAGAAAGATCTGCATTGAAACCAGCCCAGTTTAGCACTTGGCATTTTCGATATAGAGTCATGCTTGTGTCCTTTGTTATTTCAGCATTGTCTTGCTGAAATAATTTAAGACTTTCTTGAACCCGCCTTGAATATTATCTGTGAGAAGAATCCACATCAAAACCATCCTGCAAAAACAAATTGGCAGCCATGTTCTGTCAGACAAAGTTCAAGCAGGCAAAGTTTAGCTCCTGGACTCTTTATTTAAGGCCTCTTGATCTTGTAATATGTGCAGAATTTGGTTTAGCATTTAATGGGCATCATCATGATGGTGGGATATGTTCCTCTAAAACCTAGATATGTTGTTCAGCATTGGTGGGGCTGTCACAGATATACACTTATACAGTGCAATACCATCATGAATGCAAACTTGAACTGTATGCCGATAACAAGATGGAAGGTTTCCGTTTCATTTAGCCTGAAGGCACAGCACCCAAAGGGAGTCTTAGTGCTGTTCTGAAAAATGAGCAGCAGGCCTAAATTGGGTTCACTGTCCTTATGTACTACTAAATTAACAGCAATAACTAGAATGCAGGGCCTCACATAAACAGCATCTTGCATTAAAATATTCTATTGAAACCTCATGCATTAAACCCATGATCTTTGGCACCATGCCCATCCCCTCTATTATCTTTATAAGAAGACCACACAGTACCATCTACGCACACAAGGTCATTCCCGAAAAGTTTCAATGTGTCTAAATGACATCACGTACCCTTATTCTGTTATCTCTGTATGGAGGAGCCATCGCAAAATTATCCTGAAAAATAAGAATGTGCAGAATGTGGTTTGGCATCGTCTTGGTGAAATAAGCAAGTCCCTCCTTTAAAAGGAATGATGTGGATTGCTCTAAAACCTATACATATTATATTGTAATCCAATGTTGTCACAGAAACAGCTTTTTAAAAAGATTTGTTTTTAATGAGATTGATAGTTCCTTTCTTAATTAACCTTGAAAAACATTGGGTCCAAACAGAACTTCAAAGTTTACCATTGTCCTACTAAGCTAACAGCCAGCTTGACTTTGGTTAACTGCCTTTGTGTACTACAGAATTAACAGTCATATTAACTTTTTCTGACAACCAGACAGTTAGTAAAACCAGTATGGATGAACATGATTATCACTGACAGCTTATTCATTGCTTTCATCTGTTATAAGAACACCATAACCATTGTCATTCATAATACTTCCACCACCTCTGAATAATATCACATACCCTCCGAGTGTTATCTCTGTATGGAGGACCCGGCTCAAAATCATCCTGCAAAACAATATTGGCAAACACATTTTCAGTTACATACAGTCTGCAGAATCCCTCTATTAATAAAGGCATTACATCATGGAGCATTTACACTGCTCTCCCAGGCACCTTATCCATCACCTCTCTTATGAGCTAAGAATTATAGAACCACCACCAATAACGGCTCATTCCTAAAACCGTCACCCCATCTAAACAATATCACATACCCTCCTAGTGCTATCTGCGTATGAAGATTCCACCTCAAAATCATCCTGCAAAACAAATTGCCAAACATGTCCAGTCTAATAATGCCTGAATGACACTTCTAAACTGCAACAAGGCCAGTGTAGCACCCGAACTCCATGCTATGGCTCCATGCTCATGTAATATGTACATTTATGTAGCACAGCATTAACAGTCATAAGTAGTTTGTTGAGTCACACATAATATCTTTCTGTGTGAGACAATTTAAGCCTGAATGCATTAAAATATGATCACTTTGTATTAACATTATAAGAATACCATCTCTATCATCTGCCCAGCACCAGTATGATTACACCTCACTCTCAAAAACTTTAAATGACATCACGTACCCTTCTTCTATAATCTCTGTTTGGAGGAGCCATTGCAAAATTATCCTGAAAAACAAATTTTTAAAAACATGAATACAAAAAAGCTCCAAAATACATGCACAATGTGGTTTGGCAATAACTTGCTGAAATAAGCAAGGCTGTCTTTTAAAGCACATTATCTGGGTTTGGCATTGGTTGCTTCAAAAAAAAAAAAAAATGCATTATTGTGTACAATACAATCATGAACACTGACTGTTAAATTGTGTTCTTGTAGTGAGATAAATGTTCCTCTCTGTTATTGAGCCTGAAGGATGCAATATCCCCCCAAAATTCAAAGATTAGCTGTGTCATGCTAAGCTGCCAACATCATCACACAACCAAAGAGTAAATACAGTAAAAACATTATGCATTAACACAGTTATCATTGGCAGCTTAATCCTAAAATCTTCACGTCACGTAAACAGCATCACATACCCTCCTAATGTTCTCTCTATATCGAGGATCTGGCTCAAATTCATCCTGCGAAGCAAAATTGGCAAACACACATTACTCTGCAGGGTCCTTCTAATAAATCCTCAAATGAAAGTTATAAAAAAGGTCAGTTTAGCGCCTGGTCTCTGATGACAGAGCCATGGTTATGTAACATTTACAGAGTGTAGCGTGCTATCAACTTGCTTTAATAACAAGAGGCTTTCTTTAAAAGTCATGATCAGGATGGTTGCTCCAAAACTTGCATATATAATGTATCATTGGAGCTGCCCTCACAGATGTGTGGATCAACCATACTGTATGTAATAGCACCATCATGAGTGCTGGCTTTTCAACAGCGCACTGATAATGAGATCAATGGTTCATTTCATATTCAGCAAGAAAGACCCAGCATTCAGAAGGTCCAAAGCATGTTGTGTCACACCTAAGCAGCCTCGTGGAGCTGAAATGTATCATGCAATAACACCAGCACTACTGGCAGTTTATCCATAACCTTTACTATTTGCCAAGGACACCAGAACCATCATAAACCCACCACAGCCTAAAACCTTCACCCATTCTAAACATGATCACATACCCTACTAGTGTATTTTCTGTAAGGCTGATCCAGCTCAAAATCATCCTGCAAAACAAAACAAAACAAAACAAAAAAAAAAAAACATGCTCAGTTTACAGACTCTTTCCCACAATGCTGCAAGCAGGTCAGGTCAGCACCTGGACTCTTTAAAAAGAGAGTCCTGCTCATATAATATGTAAAGGGCATCATCAAGATTGTGTCATGTGTTGCTCTGAAATATGTTTTTGTTTTTCAGCATTACTGGTGGATTGAAAGACGTGGGGATTACTCCTGTACTAATGCACTCCATCATGATTGCAAGCTTTTGAACTGTGTGCTGATAACAAGATGGATGGTTTCTCTCTTATTTAGCCCGAAGGTACAGCACCCAAAAGGAATTTTAAGTTTTACCAGTTTAGCTCAGTCAAACCTTCTCCCCATCTTAAAAAAACATCACATACCCTCCTAGTGTTAACTCCGTATGGAGGATCCAGCTCAAAATCATCCTGCAAAATGAAATTGGCAAACACGTTTTGTTAGACACTGTCTACAGGGTCTTTCTGGTAATACCTGAAATAAAGACTTTTGAACTGTACGCTGATAAAACGATGGATGGTTCCCATCTCATCTAGCCTGAAGGTACGGCACCCAAAAGGAATTTTAAAGTTTAGCTCTGTACTGCTCTGTCACCTGCAGACTCATGTCTTTATGCACTGCATTATGTAGTAACATAAGAGTCATGATTTGATTTGTCGCACATAAATAGCCTCGTACGCCTAAACACAATGTTAATGTTAAACATTATGTAATGCTATAATTATCACTGGCAGCTTATCCACCATCTCTTTTATCAGCTAAGGATTATCAAACCAACACCAATAATATCATAACACCTCATTTCTAAAAACCTTCCCACCAACTAAACAATATCACATACCCTCCTAGTGTTATCTGTGTATGAAGATTCCACCTCAGAATCATCCTGCAAAACAAAATTGGCAAATACATGGTCTGTTAGACACAGTCTACAGGGTCCTTTGAATAGTACCACCAAGTAAAATTACTGAAAACATTCTGGTAGCTCACTGCCCAGACTGTCCTGTATTTATAAAACAAAGTTTTGGTTATTCATAGATTTTTTTTAAAAGTTGGTTATAGATAAATATTTAAAAATAGAAAGAAATTTCTATAGTAGATAGTAGTGCTGGGCGATATGACGATGTATATCGTGTGGACGATAGAAAAGTGTCTATTCGTGCCATTTGTCTTCTATCGTTTCTAACCCTAATTTTATAAATTATTACATAAAATATATCATTAACCCTTTACAACCGGTCGGAGCAGGCACACTCCGTTTTCCCTAACTATTTTTAAAATCCCTGTAGAACTGGAACCACGTAAGGTAGCGCAATAATTGTTTTTGCATATGAAACCATAGGAGTTGTACTGACATCTTATTCCATTAGCTTGCCCTAGGTCACGGTTTCCTTCCACATATGGCTTTGCAAAAATTGCATAAAAAGCACTTCCAGCAACAAAAACATAATATTCCAGACTTGCAGCAACAAAAACATAATATTCCAGAAACACGCTTTGCCGATCCGATCAGCTGTTTATAACACTTCCTAGTTGGAATATAAGTCAGCGTGAACTATCGCATGTCCGCCATTACCTGTCCGAAACCGGAAGTGACGTCATTTCGCGGAAAATTTAGTTTTTTACCTTCAAAGCCTATGTTGGTGTTTTTAAAAGTCATGTTTGACTTTATGCTTTTCTGTATCCTTTCTGGGATGCTTACAAGTCAAATTCCACTGTTGGAAATAGTTTATTTTGATGCACATGCTGTTTTTTTTGCAAATTTGCATTATAATATTTATTTTCATTTTTCCTGTAGTATATTAAAATTAGTGTATCTCAAACATAAAACTATGAAGACACTCAAAATAAATTTCTTGTGGTTGGAAACTATTTTGTGCAACTTTTTTGTATTTACAGTTTTGAGGGATAAGCCTCTTAAATTTCTCTAACTAGAAATATATGTAAAAAACAAAACAAAAACGATTTTCAATTTTTTTGTAGTTTATTGCACTTTTTTGCAATTTATGTAGTTTCTATGGACTTAATGCATACATATTATTATAATTTGGGCTATAACGGTTGTATTGATGTATAGCAACTTGAAATGCTCCCACAAATGGCACTACAGCATGTAAAATGTAAACGTAAGCTCTGGCGGACTTGGTTCTATGGTTGGTCTTAAAGGGTTAAATAGCCTGTGGCAAATATATTAGTGTTGTCTTCTCACTATACATACTCTGAACTTTATGCAAGAGAAAATAAAGTATAAAAAAATGATATTTTTCGCAAAGAAACTCTCGCTTGTGGTTTTGCGACATGGTGCTGCTTTAAGTGCACCCGGATTTGCGACATACTTTACGGTAACTCAAAACAAAGACTGCACCCTCTCCACTCGCTGTTTACAGACTGCATACTTTCCAGATGACCACAGGTCAGGTGGTATATCGTGATATATATCGTTATCGTGATATAAAAGAATTCATATCGTGATAAATATTTTTTCCATATCGCCCAGCACTAGTAGATAGTAAAAAAAAAAAAAAAAAAAAGAGGAGCTTTTCTAGCATTTAACGGTTTATCTTTTACTTAACTGCTTTGATGTAGTGAGAATGGCAATGATGAAAGTCTTTAAGCTGTAAAACTTATGAAAATACAGTTCAAAGTTTCTTTCAGATTTTCCAAAGCCTTCCAGTGGGCCAGATTGGAGTCTTTGCTAGGCTTTCTGCCCCCCTCGCCTTATGTTTGACATCGCTTCTCTATAAACTGTATAATATCCTTCACCTTTAGTGGTGCCTACACAGTGGGGGGGGGGCTTACCCATGCTATGCGCACTAATACACTCCAATACCATCATGAGTGACGCTTGAACTGTACCACTTATGCACGGCTATGAGAATACCATTAACTACCCAGCACTAATACTACAGCACGATCATTTCAAAACCACCACTGCATATCCTCCTAGTGTAATCTCTGTATGGAGAGTCAAAATCATCCTGCAAAACAATATTGGCAAACACGTCTTCAGTTGCAAAGTCTACAGGGGTCTCTCTTTTAATAAAGACATTACAGGATGGAGCAGTCTCTCAGCTGTGATCATACATCAATGCTCACACTGCAAACTTAGCACCCAGTGCGATGCGATCGTCAGCGTGTTAGCAACCCAGCTCACACGGTGCATCAAAGCTCTTCGTCCCATCCCCCGTCAGATTGGGGGGGGGGGGGGGGGACTGATGTGAAGCGACAGGAATCCACCCCCGCACAGTACAGTATCCCATGTCCACAAACAGACCCACAACATCAGCACAAGTTGCAGCGCACAGAGGGGAGTTAGGGATGAAGCGGGAAAGGAAGAGATGATGATATTGAGACATCCCTCAGAAAGATGCACACATGTGGTTAGAGGACAGAGGTGGATGGATGTAAAAATTAAGATTAAAACAACTACTTACCAGTTTTGGGCTCTTCTTTGCAGGTGCCACTCCTGTGAAGCCAGACAGAGAAACGGAAGGAAAAAAAAGAGAAAGAGAAAAATGTTACCAAAGGAGTTAGAACATTTATTTCACATTAAAATACAGGGGGAATTAAAAAAAACATGGGTGGGGAAAAAAGATTAACGCAGACTCCCCAACATTGTCACAACAGAGCAATTCTAGCTCTCGTCTCATTCTCTTTCCTTTCCTCTCTTTCCCTGCTTGATTTCATTCGCTCGCCCATCCGCGGCTTACGTTTTGGAGGAGGAGGAGGAGGAGGGTGTGGGGGAGGTGGGGAGCAGGCAGCGCGATCTATCTGCATCGCTGCCGCGGCCAGCGTTTTGGCTTGACTGGTGCGGCAGAAGAGCGTGGCCAGCGCCGGGGGGCTAACCCAGCACTCTCGAGACCCTGGCTACCCAACGGAGGCGCGCACATGTGAGCATGTGTTTGAGGGAGGACGAGTGAGAGTTAAGGGGCAAAGACAGGATCCTGGAAAGCACCTAAAGCCGGCGAATAAAAAGAAGGTTGTAAAAGAGGAGAAAAGCAAGCTTTGCTCTGGAGTTCCTGGCCGTAGCATTACCCATGGAGAAGGAGTCCAAGATATTGAACATTAAATTATAGGCAACCGTCAGTTCCCCTCTTACTGAGACCATCTTCCTGTGTCCGCTGAGCGCCGCGCTCCGCTGTCAAAGGCTCCAACATCTATAGGCAGTTGGCGCGTCCTCCTAGTCTCTCCCTTCCCTGCTGCCTTTTCCTTTTTTTCCCCTGTCCCTGTTCCTTTCTCTCTCTCTCTCTCTCTCTCTTACTTCACTGCACACTGTCCTCCCTCCCTTTTCTTCCCTCAGCATCATCACCCTCCCTCCCTCTTTCTTCTTCTGTACGCTCCATCCCAGCCTCCCCTCCCACCCCCACATGCTGGTAAACATCCATGCAGCTACACATGCACTCTCACAGGCAGGCTTCCGACACAAATCAAGGTGTGCTTAAAGTATGACAGCCACGCTGCTTCTGCCCAAGTGTGCAGTGACCAGAAAATATCGTTTGCAGCAAGATCGTTGTACCCGACAAAGTGCGCACACAGACGGAAAAGACTGACAGATTACTGAAATACCAACACAGCGCAGCTCCGACCAGGTAAATGCGCTCCTTAAACACATCGCTCCCTCCCTCGGCTCTGCGTGAAAAAAGCGGCAGTGTGAAGTCACGGATATGAGAACGCGTGGAGGAGTTCGCGAAAGAAAGAAAATACAAGAAGTGTGGCTTTATTTCCCTCTACAATGTTACAGTTCAGCAGCGAGTGGAGTGTTGGCCAAACACACGCTCCTCTGACATACAAAAGATGTGTTAAAGCACGCACAAGAATAGGTTGTGCTTCATCTGCGAAAATGGGCCACTACTGTGTGTCAATCCTTTAGGGAAGCTGAGAGGATAAGATCTCACACACACACACACACACACACACACACACACACACACACACACACGCGGGCTCTTGTCTTCTTTATCTCTCAGACATCTGGGTTCATTCACAACTGACAGCTCCAGCTGTGTTGCGTCTGCAGTTCTTCCTTCTTTCCCCGCTACTCCCCTTTTCAAATCGATAGGAATCGTTCATTCAGAAGTGCGTAACAATCTGATAAAAGAAAAAAAAAGAAAAAGAAAAAGGATGCATACTAGACATAATCCCACTGAATCCCAAGGTTTTCTCTTTGGACCGAGGAGGCTGTCAGTCAAGGACTCAGGACAGTGTTTTACTATCCTTCATCTATCCACTGCAATTGATCTGCCGCTGCTCCCTCTCAGTGCCTCTTAGCGGCTCTGCAGCCACACAGAATTCAGAATTTCATAATGTGCAGCACATGTTTTTTTTTTTGGTTTTTTTGCTTGCTTTTTTTGATTAACAGCTTTAAAAATTGAAAGAAAGACAAACTGAATATGTTTGTTATTTAAACAATAACAACATGACAGGCATTCATTTTTGTGTTTGCAAGCTGCATAGCGATATTTCTAGTCTTTTAATGATGCTGTACTCTAATTAGTTGCAAGATACTCTACTAGGTGTTTTGACAAGCGTGCCACAACTTCCTCAGTCTTTTGTTGCCTTCGTCTCAAAACTCACTTACACATCAAATTCCAGTTTAATAGACTGAAATCTGCAAGTGCATGAATTCCATTTAGAGTTTATGCTTTTATTTAATATTCCAACTTTTTGGAGAAACTACATCGGATAGGAAAAACTGAGATAAATCAATTATTGAAATAAATGTCGGTTTCAATCCTAAAGCAAATAAAAACAGGGAAAACACAACTGTGCAAAGGTTAGCTTTACATCTGTGTGCGTCTCTCAGATCAAAAGGGATTGTGGATGTTTGGGCCAACCTCCGGTCCTAATTACACACACGAGGAGGGAAAGAGCATTTTTAGACAGGTGGGCGATTTGGCCTGGCCGGCAGACTGACAGCCTGAGTGAGAGAGCTCAGTTAAATCCTCAGCGCCTCCAGCTCTCAAATAATGGACCTGAACCACTGTGGCCCCTTTTGCTCATTTTACTCTGCTTACCAAATCTTAAACATGAGTGGCACGAGACTCTTTCGTAAGAGCCAATAATCCAACTACTAGGATTTTTCTTTTTTATGATTGAAGATATCAACAGAGCGGCGTGAATTTCAAAGACAGGAAAGTAATGAACTCTACTGCATCTTTGAGGACTGTTACAGATTATTTTAAGTAGCTTGAAGTAATACTTTTGTTTGATTGCCAGAGGAAATAAAACACCTGAAGTTGAGGGAAGATGACTTGGTTTTCTTTTCATATGAACACCCTGAGTTTACCATGACAAAGAATTTTAGGCAAAAACTCGCACAGTTTAAAGTAAGAACTGTTACTAACAGAATCAATACATAAAAATCGAAGCACTGACACACCAAGTCAAAACCTGTGTGCAAAAAATTCAGCAAAACAAGCTGCCAAAGGTGGGTACAGTCTGACAAAAAGCAGTACACCTTGTACACTACCCTGCAACTGTTGCACCAACCTGGCAACCCAGCAGTTACTAAACGGAAGCCATTACTAAGCAGATTATGTTGTCTGTCCACAGTGCGTGTCTGTGTGTATGTGCTACTAGGTCTCGGCGAGGAGTGATGGCTTCCAACAGGCAGGTCCATCTGTCACCGTGGCGACAGTGCCTGGTGACCGTGGGGAACTGACAGATGGTCTCTAAGCAACGCTTGTTGTGGTGAGCTGCTTTCTGCTGTACAGTGAAGGAGTGAAAAGCTCATATCAGCCGTGTCCATCGGCATCCTGAGTGTGACAGTCATGCTAAGTGCAGCGTTACTGAGGATCCTTCTATGTGTGCCTGTGTGTAAATAGAGAAATTACAAGTGCCAGTGTGGCTAAATAGCAAAGATGACCAGGGTGAACAGGTTAAAAAAAGAAAACGCAGTGGAAGGTAACAGGTTTCCTTATGGGGAAGTCTTTTTTTCCCTCTTTAAATTAAAAATGGTGAACTGGGGAGTGTTTCTCTTCTAGAACTTTAAATCTGGGGTGAAATCCCCTCCTCCCACAAATGCACACATCCGCCCAGGGGAGACCCCAGCGCAAATTATCTGCGGAGCATTGTCATGGAAACAAAAAGATGGTGCAATGTTGGAGATTTACGACTCGCCCAGTGGCTACAGGGGTGTGAAGACATGGGAGATTGGTAGGGGCTCGGGGAGCGAGAAAGGCTCACCTCGTCCCCGCCGTGCAACAAGCAATGATTCACCAACTCGAGCCCCTAGCGAGCCAAAAAAACGAGCAGAGGTGAATCGTGGGCACCCGGTGGGCAGGCTGCTCCCGCGATCATTGCTTTTCTGAACTGCAATGCTGTTCGTTATGGTGCCACTGGAACGTTCAGTCAGCAGAATTTTTAATGCGAAGTGGGCAAAAATACAACACTTCCTGCCCATACAGTGAATTGATTTCCTGCTTTAGTCTGTGCAGGGAGCCATCATCAGCGTTTATCTCTTTCTAATGGCTGTGTAGAAGACTGGAGACACTAAACGAGTCTTATGAATGTGCGTGCCGGTAACTCTGAGTTTGTTTATGTGGGTTATGCAATTTCACATAATTGTGTTCCCGTCTATCAGTGTGCGCCCTTAAAGAAAACAGATCCGTGGAGTGCCTTTTGACAGAAGGCACTTACAAGCCATCAGTGCACTTGCCCACCATTACGCCAATAAGAGCCATCTACTGTGACAACGACCCACTTGGTGTTTTTACCTTCATACCTTCCTTAATCCTAAGCTTACCCTCCTTACGTTCCTTGCATGCTGATGGAAAACACATAGGGAAACTTGTATTTAAACTGTGAGTGTCTTTAAGGGTACATGAAGTCTCCTGCATGCTGCATAGAGATAAATAAGGGGATTTTGCCCTCTTGCTATAACACCAAGGCATCGATTACAGTCTTTTGTGGACCCGGACATGCTGGAGACACCACATCCCGAGTAGTCACTCCTGTTACACTTCTCTGACGTCCGTTACCTGGTTGGCAGGCACGTGGATGTTTTCACTGACCCTTGTGCTCGCTTTCAGATGAGGAAATTTACATCACTCGGTCCCAAGTGAACTCTAGTGGACTTGTGAATGCTGTTTCTAGGATGATTTGTAAGTGAATGCTAATAGAGTTTTCCAAGGAGCCATGCAGTTAATCTAAAGTCTTGGACACGTCTTTGGGCATTTTGCCCCTCATTTATTCAAAGGAAATAAAAGAAAGTAACTTTACAGGCAGCGGGAGGTTCATCAAATACTTTGACACATGAAATAATTTAAACCTCTTGGCTGTTTCACTCCTGTAACCCGTTGCTTGCTACATCGGGAGGAGAGAAAGGGTCCATATCTCACTTTGAGAGCAGAGACGCAAGAGGCCCGATTGCCAAGCAGGGACTGTTGTGTCGCTGATGATTGATGAGTCATGAAGTAGAGGGAAAGAGAGGAAAAGACAGAGAGCAGAGCATCATGGGGGTTTCTACACTGCTCTTTCATCATCTCTCTGATCCTCTGACATCGTTCCCGCCACCATTTTTTTCCCCCCTTCTCCCCTCATCCACTGCGGCTCCAGTTAATTAAAGGAAAAGCCTAAAGCCTTGCCCCTACGGTAAGGGACTCCATGGGCTCTGTTATGCTTTACGGGTTTTTTGCTGGCTTGTTTTTAGGCCTTTTGTCCCCTTAGAGGAAATGGTCGCAGCAAATCAATACAAAGTTGTTTTCACTGATTAGATTTATCCTATAATTAAACCTTTCCACAGTGGTGTAAGTGGTGTCTTTCAGCATAACAATGTCCTCATCCATAGAGCGTGAGGGGGGGGGGGTCACTGAATAGTTTGCAGACTATGATGTAAATGCTGGTAATCACATGATATACCTTTTACAGTCACCTGATCTCAATTCAATTAAATACCATTGAGTGACTTAGCACATGTTGCACAGCCTTGTCCACCACATTCAAAACACCAAATGAAGGAATTGATTGATACACTGTATTAGTGGTTATTTACTGCTTTAAAAATAAGAAATTCAGTAACCTATTTTGTTCTGGACATAAACTGCTGTGGATGCTGGGAGGAGGCGGCACTGAGACAAGAGCACAAAGAGCAGAAGGGAGAGAATTTTCTCCTCTAATGTCAATTTAATTGGAATACCAGAGGAAAGCGCCATCAGAACATATATCAACAGCCAAGGCATGTTGTTTTTAATTTGTTGGAAGAAATTTTTAATTTGTTGAAGATTCCGAATCAAAAAAGTCATAAAAGCCACTGTATCCAAACCTTTATTGTTAACCTTATGATATTTTTGTCCTCCTTATTATTTCTAGGACATCAAGCAGAGCTTTAATAATCCCTCTCAAAGAAAAAAAAACTACCAAGAAATACATGGAATTGTCAGTTTAACGACATTCAAATGACCATTTTCATTAGTTCATTGTAATTAGTATAATAGATTTCCACATTTCCAAAACTGTCTCCCTTGTATCTGGGCTTCTCCACTGTTCATACAGTCACTTTAGCATTCACCTTGACCACAGTGGTGCTGAGAACTCCCTTTTTATGAGCCAGTTTAAAGTATTGTTTTCCGAAGTCGTTCCTCCATTAACACCTCCGGTTTCCACCATTCTTCCGCCTCCCCCTGGCCCGTGCTGCCAAGCTGCTTCCTGAGCGAAATGTGGGTAAAACCTACGCTTACATTATGTTGTCAGATTACAAGTAACAAGCTGTGTCTGTGCTGTTAGTCGATTACTCACACCCTCATCGGGCCTGCTTGTTTGCAACCCTATGCTCATTTGCGCTGCCATTAGTAAACTACATTAGGTTATTATTGAGCTGAAGTGGCTGCGCCTGTGTTTATAAATTTACACTGTGTTAATAGATTACCCGGAGGACTTTCCACTCCCATTGCTCCCATTTGCCCTGCTTAGTGAATCAGGCCCTTAATGTAAGTTGATTTTTCCTTTAATTTGTCATCCAGAGGTACGTATCCTTCCCCCTTCATGTACATTGGTATGACCAGTCTGCTGCTAGCCCAGCGCACATTACCGTGTATTCGTTGGAGCACCTGCCTGGATTTTCAAACAGGTAAAAAATGAAAGAAAATAATGCAACTCTGCATCCATGCTGAGACAAATAGATGTAATTTTTTCTTTTTTTCCTGAGCTGACTAATGACACGAGCTGCCGGGGCTGCTAGGAAGCTATGTTTCAGAAAAACTGCACTGAAACTAGTTTTCACTGACAAACAGCTATACAACAGGTGTATGCACTCCTATGGACAAAAGAGAGTGGGGTAATGGAAATTAGCATCTATGCAACGGCAAGACATCAGGGGCCAAAATGAATTATGCCGGTGCATCAGTGGGGGCAGGAGAAGACAGGCAGGGGAAAATGAGCCCATTACAGCAGTGTAATTAGACAAATGAAAGCACAATGGATTACGAAACCTGACTGAGGTAATAAATCATTCCTGCGCGCTTATAGGAAGTACATGACAGAGTGTCAAGTGTCTAAAACCCACTATTTAACCTACGAAGAACTGTTAAAGTGTCTCCACGCTGATCCGTTGCATGGCTCTTCCTCCACATCTATTAAATGAGGGAGAGAGGCAAGTGAGGGGGGGCATACTGTTGCACGCAGCGGCTTTAACGAGTTCGCTTCTTCACGCGCTAGTCCTCAGGGATTGGCTCCCATCTTTACGTGGGCGAGCAGGTGTGAATCTCCATCCTGGCAGTGGGGGAACAGAAACGGAAAAGGAGGGATGGAGGGGCGGAGGAGAGGTGGATTTCCACCAATTAAGGCCGAACCAGAGTCTTTCTGCCTCTAATCTATAATTGGATGCATGACTGTTCATGTTCATGAGACTGGCTGAGTGAATGCCTGTGTGAACACACACAAGTAAGCAGCGTTTGGTTGGAAGGAGAGAGACACAGAGAGAGAGAGAGGGAAGCAAAGAAAAGACGTATGTGTATTATAAGCAAAGCTGACATCAGGACCCCAATTAGAGGCCAGTGTGCTTTGCTGCTACTGGTGGAGTGATCCTGATTGAGACAGCAGTGAAGAGAGTGTGAGCAGGACAGTAATTAAGGCACCATGACTAGAGCCTTAGATGATGTGTTCCCCAGAGTGTAAATGTAAAAAACAAAAAAAAAAAAAAAAGAAATACACATGACAAGCGAATGATGAACAGCGGCACACAAACACACACACACACACACACACACACACACAAAATGTGCGGCCTAAACATGCTTAAAGACTCTAAAGGATGGGAAATGTGTGGGAGGAAGGGATACACAGTGGGACACAGTGTATATCAATAAGCTTTGATGGAGAAAAAGGGACCCAGGTATTCGCTCATTCTGATTTAGCCAGCCATAAGATCTAAGTCTACTCATCTTTCCTGCCACAAAAGGGCCATAGGAAAAAAATTATTTGTCCAGTGAGAACACACTGGAGATGTGATCAAAAATGGTGCTAAAGCAAACATTCAGCGAATCAGTTAGCGGAGAATTAATTAGGGGAAAATGAATTGTCAACTATTTTGTTAACTTCAAAGTGTCATTGCTTAAGTTATTTATCAAGGCAATAAACATCAATAATCTGTGTCTTCCAGTATTGCAAAGGTCAGAATTTGCTTTGATAAAATTGAAAAAAATGATCAAAAGCAAGTTACACCTCACATCACGATACTAGATTGGCGCTACATCATGCTCACATACCAGTATCCCCTAAAAGAGCTGGAATTTAGTTTTTTGGTTTCATGTGGTTTATTCTTGACTAGCTAGCACCCAGGAGAGAACCACTGCTGTGCACAGGGTATTTTTAGTTGTCTTTGTGAGTTTATTCTGCAGGCTGCTGTCTGTTTAAATGAAAAACTCATTATATATTGATTTCAGATTCACGGCCAGAAAAAAAAGCAGACATCTGAGGATGTCTGCTTTAATTCCAGGAAACTTATACTGACATTTTTTCTTTCCTTCTTTTTTTTTTGATAACTTTTATTCTTGTATAGACTTCATAGCTTCACAGCTCTCAGAATTAAATTGTTGGAAAGACATGAGATTTCTCAGTACTAATGTCAACATGACTGGAGTATTTTCATGAGAATTTCTGATGTCTTGCTTTTTGGAACAGAAACATGAAAATCAACATAAAATGCAGTCCAAAGTCACAAAGACTGATTTAATTTAAAAAAAAAAAAAAAGTTTAGACGAAGAAGGTGAAGAAAATGCACTAATCTAATTTGTACTTTTGCTGTCCTATTTCTACGTTAAAAGTTAGATATCTGATGTTGGAGCCATCGAGTCAGCGGATCTTTTTCTAATAATAATCTGAAGGAAATGTGTTAGTTTCCTGCTTCTGTATCCACCCTTTTGTAAGAACTCTAGTGCAATAAAAGCCACCATAAAGAGCATTCAGTAATGCTGGTTCGTTTAAAGTGCTCCTCATACTTTATCCATACCATCCTTGTGTTTCCTCCAGTATCATTCTACTGTCATAGTCTGTGTCGATCGCAGCCAGCCAATGCATTTACAGAAGCCCAATTAAACTGACGTCTGTTTCCTTGACAGCCCATTAAGCTCCTGCCTGAAATGAGATGAGGCCGAATCGCTTTACGCGCTTGTGTACACAAGCGTGATGAGGAAATGCTACTCATTACCAAAAGCCAGAGAGGAGGGTAGAGAAGCCGTTTGGTCTGTGTAGTTTTTGGAAGGTTTAGCCATTTGTTGAGAAGTCAGACAAACAGACTGTGGCAGAAAAAGATTGAGATACAACTTCAGAAAGAGAAAAAGAAAAAAGATTCCATGCGAGATTACAGTGCGAGCTGCCTGCCATTCATCTGACCAATTTCCCTTGGCAGTTCTGAGCACTTAACCTTATGACGGAGATAAACTGCATGCGTGTACACAGACACACACAAAACCTTTTAGTAACTAGAATTAATAAGCCCTAAAGCAAGCAAAAGGACAGTCTGGCAGAGAAAATGGTCCAATTACTTGTATCACACGGGGCGTTTAGAGCGGCGGAGGTCTGCGCGTCTGAAGGGGGATTGGAGGGAAAATACCGAAATTCAATCATTTCAGTTTTATCCTATTCACAGTTGCTTTGTTTCCATTTAGTGCTTCTGTGCTACCGTGATTTTCAATCAGAAGCCATGACAAAGGCTGAGTGGCGCACAGCGAATTACAGGCATTTACATGCGGCTGCACCATTTTCACAGCACTAACGTTGACCAGCTAGCACTGAATTTTTTTACGTTAAGGGCAAAATGTCACGGGCTTATATCGAGGCAGAGAGCCAGGTGGGTGGATAAAAGGCATGCTGGCACAATTGGTGGCATCTTCAAAGTGATGAGCTTGAACGTGGGACTACACTAAAACCCCAAAATACACTAGACATTCTCTCTCCCAGCAAACACAGCAAACAGAAACAGAGCTGACTGCAAATGAACATGAGCAGAGACAGAGAGAGAAAAACTGAGGTTTTCTTTTTGAAAAGGGGTGAGAATATTCAGACTCTGACCTCAAAACACCAACTAAACCTGAATTTCTCTCCTCTGTTTATCCCTCTTTCCATACTTCTCCCATCTAACCTTTTAGTCTTCCTTCTCCACTTCCGCCTGCCTTCCATTTCAGGAAAGCAGCTATAACTGGCTTGTCAGAGCCGATAACTGTAAACACCTCGCTCTCTCTTCACACTACACTACACCACATCCTCAAATGTTATTTCAACTTCCTCTGCGGCTCCTTCCTTACCATAATTATCCTTCTATCTTTCCTCCTTTGCAATCTCTTGTACGCTTCCACCCTCTATTTGCATGAATAAATAAATGTGTGTCAATAAAAGAGCTTGGTGAGCGGGAACAGCCTGTAAGGCAGAAGCCTATTATTTTTTTTTTGTCAACAGCATCAAGCAGATGCATGCGAAAGGTTTGTTTTGTTTTGCGCTGCTTCAACATATGGGCACATAACTCAGAAACTGCCGCATTTCTACTTGACACCTGCTCCCAACACCTTCCTCATCTCCATCTGCTGTCACAATTTACTAGACGAATGACAAATTTACTGACACGGTGAGTGAACACAAAGAGAAGTTAGCCTTCACTCACCTCTTTGCACCAGCATGGTGACCTCACTGCCTTTGGGACACTTGCTGAGCAGGTCAACCACCTGGTTGTGGGACATGCTCTGCACATTTCTCTTGTTCACCTCCACGATGATGTCGCCCTCCCTGAGACCGCGGCAGCGTGGGTAGTCCACGATCTGTTTCACTCTTTGCCCCCCACCCCCGGGACTGTCAGCAATGGTGAATCCGAAGCCCTTGTCTCCTTTCTCCATGTGTACGGTGATGAGCTCTGGCTGCGTTGCGATGGATGAGGCCAGGGTGACTACATCACTAGGGTAACCATGCTGGGAAGAGGTATCAGAAGCCACCTCTGTGGAGGGGCTGTGGGGTCGGGGGAGGCCGTTGACGGGGACCCCGCTGTTGGTTGGACCATTGTTGTTGTTCTGACTTCCGTGGCTGGACGGCGAATCGTAGCTGTTAGAGGTCTCCTGGCCGTTAACAATGATGGGCTCCTTGTTGTCGAGGATAGCCACTGAGGTAACCAGGCTGGTGTTTGGGTCGTCGGGGTCAAAAGGCAACGGATAGCCACGGCACAGCTCCAAGTTGACCATGGAACCAATTGGAATCGATTGGAAGATCTTCACAACTTGAGCATGGGTGTAGCCGAGCACACAGGTGTCGTTAACACTCACAATCACATCACCTTAAAGGGGTGAGAAAGAATGAAATCCATTTATTTTTGTCAAGTAGAACATCCATCCATCCATCCATCCATGCGTATCCAATTCAGGGTCACCTGATTCATCCAACCTTTGTAAACTTTGTTAATAAATACAGGATACTTACCAGTCTCCATCTTGCCATCAAGGGCGGCAGGGCCATCTAGGACTAGGCTCTTTATCTGCAGGAACTCATCTGGCTCATCCCCTCCCACAACAGTAAAACCAAACCCCCTACGACTCTTCTTCAGTTTGGTATTTATAAATGTCCCCTTCAGTTCAGATCGGTTCCTGGTAAAGAATGGCTTCCCTCCTAAAAACACAGACACAGATAGTTCAGCTTTCATCACACTGGATGCCACAGCAGAGAATGAATTCAGTTTGCAAAGCCCTGGAGCTACTAAACCTCCTCAGGTAAAGAATTATTGCTACAGTGAAGAGCCTTTGCTCGCTTGTGTCAAACCATCTCTGTGCAACCATCGCAGCAGGTATCATTAAATGCACAACAAATCTTCTCTGATTGGTGTTTGTCTTGTACAGGCAAGGACAACTGTCACTGCTTGACGATTGCTCACATGCTGCATCATCAATCAAAACAGACCTATTACAATAAAATGATTAATTAGGTTAAAGGGAATGAACAGAATCATAAGCATCAAGTCAAACTGAAGGCTTAACTGATCCCATTTGGCAACTACATTAAAAGTTCATATAGAAAAGACTGAGTATGGTTGAATGACTTTCTTCAGCACATGCACCTCAGTGAAACTTTGAGCAAGACCGGAAATAAGAAGCCCGAGTATAGACATGCAAAGCCTTTAAATCTGAACTCATCTACTGTTATCGCCACTGGAATCAGCCCATATTAACTTTTTGATAATAATGATCATTTATTACTTATAATTTTAATTTACAACGTGATGATGTGATGGGACAAAAACAGTTTAGACAGGAACTTATTTCAAAATAGTATAAACTACATGATACCACTTCAGCTCTTTGAATGTCTAATATGCAGGCTGCTGTTTGCTTTCACTGGTGGTTTGGCATTTGAAGACACAACAGGCGCACCAGATATCTGTAGCCTGAATAGCAATGACATTGCTTCAGATGAAGGTCACATGACCGTCGTGTTCGCATAAGCGATGTTTCCGGCTTGTTTCAATCAGCTGCTGAAATCTCATCTGAGAAGACATCTGTATCACTCCACACTGGTTGTGAGGGTTTAACTGAGACACATCTATATGAAAAAAATTTGACAGTGATCTTGTGAAAGAACAACTGCTCAAACGACGACAACGACATCTAAACTCGATTCTCTTTTTCTTGACTTTGCTATCTAATTATACGGCATTAAGGATAAAGTTTATTCTTTCTACTAGGAATGAAAAACAAACAGATGAATACACAGGCACAGGCTGAGCTCCGCTTCTCTATTAAAGGACACGATGCATGCCAAACGCACAATACTTCGGATACATAAATGATTGAGGAGATGTTGGCAGAAAGAAAGTAAGAAGAGAGAGGATGATGAAGACTAAAGGAACATCTGTGTGGTGACCTGCAGCACCACATTAGGTTATGGCAGCGCTACAGCTTACGCATTCAATGAAAAATGCATTACCCTTGGAGTCGGTCTGTGCCCTTGTGTTTTATTGCCTACATGCATGTGTGTTTTCATGCTCAGTGCCTTTTGAATTGGATTTTTTTTCCTAGACTAGGGAAAATGTAACTAAACTGTGTGCTGATATGGGTGGCTTTATCCACCAGGGATCTATAAATGTAAGAACAGACCAGGAAGCGGGAGGAACATAAAAAGCAAGTGTGTTAGATTAAAAGATTTCAAAAGTGATGTCTTTCTATGGCGTAATATGGAGTGCCGGCACAGTCGAGCTAGCAGGAGTTTGAGACTGGGGGTGTGGAGGGAGGGGTAAGACAAAAAGATGGACAGCACCAAGCAGCTAAACCAAAGCAGAAAGCTGGGTGGGACCAGACAAAAGGCAGCGAGACAGCAAATGTGCGCTATAAAATAAAGAGATCGATGAGGGAGAAGGAAAAGGCTGCCGACAAAGCAGCAAGAGAGAGTAAGAGGGAGAGACAGGGTGAGGCAGTAAATTCTCTGCCATGGCTGTGCTAATTAGACAAGCTGCTAGTGGGAGGCCGGTATAAAAGGAGCTGGCAACCAGGAGAAGGAAACCCACTGTAACGGCGAGACTCTCTATTTGTGTGTGTGTGTGTCACTAAATGATGGGTGAAATCAGGCCATTATGTGGAACAACACAGCAGAGGTTTCCTGAGAATCAACACGTTGCCACGATAAACACAGGGAAAGGGACATTTATGGAAGGGCACTCGGCAGAGCGTGTCTTCGTAAAAATATGCAGACTGGACGAAATTTTGTTTAGTGCACGTGTCACGCGAGTTCAATTTGACTTATAAAAAATGCATGATGTGATTTATACAGAGAGCAGCTTTACAGTGTCAGTTCAGTTCTGGTCCTCCATCACGACAACTCAAACAGGGCCTGAGGCGCTGGCACAGGAAAACAAACTAAGCTGTAAAAGATGAATTTTGTTTAACTTATAATAAGTCGCTCTGGGTAACGCCGCCTGGAAACAAAAAAAGTTATGCATAATCCTCATTTCGCTTGGTTGCAGGCTTTAGCTCTCTGAGGATGACAACTTACGTTTTTGTCCCATCGCGTTGGGCACTGGGGGCCCTGTCTGAGGGTCCCTGTAGGTCTCCTGGTGGTTGGCAGCATAGCTAGCCAACGGAGCCCCTGCCATCGTCGAGTCTTCGATCCATTCTGCAACAGCGAGAGGCACATATTCTCGAGATAGAGTCTAGACAGGTGCAAAGTTGTCCTACTTGAACGAAATTGAGGCTAAGACAACACGTCCTGCTGTGCTGTGTGCTTGCTACAAAGCAAATGCAGCTCCGATGAAGCCGACAGAACTACTGTGCAGCGTGTTAATTACAGTGGATGAAAGATTGATGTGAAGCCTTCTACCCACTACAGATTCATGTTTCACTACTGAGCTCAGTATGAACACAAGCATTAATATGGTTTCGCATCTCTCTTCTCAATAAAAATGGTGGTGGGAAACCAGAACAACTGATTCCCTTTTTCTTGACTGACTACCACCTTTGATTAATCACCTTGCTAGACTGCAGTCTGTCATAATATTCATAACAGATAGATGAAGTAAACGCGTGTCAAAAAACGGATTTTTTTTTTTCTTCATTTTTATCTTTTGCAGAGAGATTCAACCTTCAATTGGGGGAAAAAAAAAATCAGCAGGTGAATCTAATGTTTTATGCTGAATGAGCAGAATGTGGAGTGCAATAGGAGAATTCCCTCTTGAGTTGACCTGCATTTGCAATTAATTTCACTGTAGGGTGTCCTGTGAATATGCAAAGAAAGGAGGGCAAGAGCATCACTGAGCTACCCGTTGCTTGGTTTTGGGCAGCTGTCTCAGAAGAAGTGTTTGGGAAGAGTTCTTATTAGTGTTACAACTGGCAGCATTTTATTAAGTAACACAAAATTAAGGGTCTCCACTCCAGCTCTTAAGCAGGCAGGTGGGAGCCAAACTTACCTGTCGTTACCTTTGTCCAATTTATAACAAGCAAACGAGAATCAAAAGGTAGCACAGAAAACTGAAATTAACGTCAAAAAGGCTGCGTGGTGCAGCCGCAAATAATAGTTATGTCTTTATGGGAGGGCACTTAGCAAATCATAAGGCAGGAGCAGGCAGCAAAAATAAAACTGTAGCAGTAATAGGCATTGGCAGATAAAGTCACACTCGCTCATACTCACACAGACAGACACACAGAGCATGCAGGCAACTCATTTATACACATGAATAAGAAAGAAAGAAAATGACGCCCCTGGTGGGGGCTTGTGAACGAACCTCGGATGTAGCGCTCACCTTCAGGTGGCTGCTGGCTCTGGGGCTGAGGCTGCTGCTGTTCCAGCTGCCTGCGCTTCTTAGCCTCTAGCACCGGATTTTCATACTGGGTCTTCCTGTTGATATGACTTTGGGACGGTGGACGGAGTGGATGAAAAGAACATAAGAATACAGAACAAGATGTGGGGGGGGTAAAGATCAGCAGGAGAGTAGAGCGCAGCAGGGACACGGAGAAGAGGATAAGGTAAAAGCAAAGCGGGAGAGGGTGAACAAAGGGCGAGGGGATTGGGGTGGGGAGTGGAGAAACATGGCAAGAAGCTTTGATTAATACATGGTGGCACAATGCACACACACCCACGCTTACACAGAAACCTTTCTTTGAGATGCACATGACACAGCCGTGCCTACAAATCACATCAAATAAATCCTTTTGTGCTGATGGCTTAATTTCGCTGAAACCACAAACATCTTTCACATTACAGCCTGGGAGGTTTCCTACTAACCTAACTAGCACTGAAAAATGGAACCTGAAAGCGCCACATTATACAGCAAATGAAGGAAACTGTGAATAATGTATATTAGAAAAAATATTGCAGAAACAAAGAGAGAGGGGGGGGGAGAAATGCCACAGCCTTGGGCCCACAGGTGCTGCTTTGAACAACATCCAAAAAAAAACAACAACAACAAAAAAAAAAAAACCCCGCATAAAACATATTCGTATTAATGCTGAGGCCCAGGGGCTTCACACAATATGAGATACGCACATATGTGCTCGCACAAACACGCTCGCTGCATATTTTTGTTCATTTTTTTCCGAATGTTAAAGACACAAACAAAATGGCCTACATTTTCCAGGACGCAAAAGGACTGAAATAGCTGAAGCAAGAATCTGGCTGTGATGTCTTCCATTAGCAGTGAGGTTAAGAGTTTTTGTTGCTTGAAAGAAAAAAAAGAAATGTGTGGATATACTTCTATTTATGCACATGAAGAAGAAGCTGGGAGCTATTTCTAGATTTTTCTGCGATGTCAGCCTGTGCACTTACTCAACATAGTAGACTCCATACACTGGATCATCTATTTTCTCCCATCCTGGAGGAAGTTCTGTAAAGAAAAAATAAGATAATGAGACAAAGGAAGTAAGTAAATCTTGACTTGCAGGAAGCCGTGTATTGAGCCATTTGAGGCAAAGTCAGGAGAGACCTTTTGCCACGCCATTGTAATCGGCCCGTCAGTCTGTCTCCGAGGCCAGAGCAGCTCAACAGCTTCACAGGCTGTCTGGCTGTTCTCACCTCTGTCCCCCTCACAATGCTGACATTTCCACCCATCAGATAAGAACAGAGCAAGACCCCCATGGGCACAGGTGGATGTATGAATGCGGGGAGGGGGGTAGAGAGATGAAAGGCACATGAGAAGGGAATCGTGAGAAGGAAGTGGACAGGAGCACAGGAAGTGGGAAGAAATACAGAAAAAAAAGGCAATGAAGAAGAGGCAGGTAAAGTTATACATGACAGGAAGCAGGTGGAAAATTCCAGGCTTAGAAACCTTTGTGCAAAATACACTGAAGCTAAAAAGACATGTACTAAATTCTGTGAGATGATTGGTTGGTTTCTGAATGAATGACTTCTCTTCTTTTCTTTCCCCTCCAACAGAAGAAAAACAACATTCTACAGAATATCACAAAGAAACACACATCTCTAATCAGTGCGCTGGAAAGGTATGGTCGAAAAGTACCTGTCCTTGGCTAAACAAAGGCACCGAGGCTCTTTAGTTTTCACATGGATCGCTAAGTGTCTGGTAGAGATTGTTGCAGATTTGACTTCACATTCATCTCTTTGTGGGCAGAATTAAAACCTGCTTGAGTAGAACTGAAAGGGACACTGTTCACACTGATGTAAGCACACGTGTGCGAACGCTAAAACGCGTGAAAAGGGGAAACTTAAAAGATGACCATAGAAAGACATGAATATGATGCCAATGTGCAATCATCCAGTGGTGCAAACGTGCTGCAGCGCAAAGCCGTTATCTTCAACAGAGCCATCTGATTCACTTCTCCAGCCTGATTACAGCAGCATTGATTACTGGCCATCCTCCACACAGATAATGTCAGAGGGTTCTAATTGGCTACAAACAGAGATTGTCCGGTAATCCTCTCCTGTGACGAATAAGTTCTACATATTATTACCCCAAGCCAATTTCTGCTCTGCCCTCCGTGCAAGTGGATGGTAATTACAATCATCCAACTTGGAGAGCTTCCCTCTGCTTTTTAATAAGGAGGACCTCGGCTGGAGTGGAATCAGCTGCAGATGCAGACACACACAAACACGCCGCCGCGGTCTACATATTAATTTATCATTTGTAAGTGAAACCAGACCCAACAGCTCTGTGCATGTAAGCGGCTCGGGCTTCTGTGGGTTCCGTCTTTTTCTACACCTGCTGAAGTGCATCTAAAAGCACAAGCGGCAAAGAAGAAATGCAAGGTTACGGGAAAGAGATGTCGTGAGGGTGAACGCGCAAGGCGAGCACGGTAAATTATCATTTAGATGTTTTGAACTGGAACGTTAAATGGAATGCGGTCCCGCCTGGCGTCACGCAAAAATTTTAATCACCCACGTTATTTCACACTGCACTAGTTCCACTCCGGGAGGACCACCTGTGTGTGTGTGTGTGCATAAGCGCAGAGAGAGGACGTTCTGTGCTGCAAACCTACTAAAAGCCTGGCATTGGTTTCGCTGTTTGGAAAGACAGATGACAACAGCAAAGACAAAGGGAGAGAAAGTCGTCGCTCATTAAGCCGTGTTTTGCTCTCACCCCGTGTCCCTCTTCCCACTTTCTACAACATATTGTGATTTCGAGGGGGAGTCGAGCGTGAGGAGTTACGCGTTTAACTGTTCGCATCTCATTCTGTTGATATAGTGCTGTGATTGATTTCTCTGGAGGAAGAGTCTGCCACAGAGAGGCACTTCTTGCGCACGTGGGTGTACGTGAGAATTCGAGCATGCGTGCCGGCGTTCATAAAAAGGCTTTCGTCTGCTCATCTCCTTCGAGAGCAGGATTTAATTGCGGTTTCTGTGCCCACCTGCATCGGAGGGCGCCGATCGATAATTATTGAGCATGTTCATCCAGTTGAGGATGTCTTGTGGACAGGGTTGGGGAGGTTGTCTGACCTGAAGATTTAAGCGCTGTTGATGCTTAGCAATTGAGTGGGTTTAAAAATAAAGAAATAAAAGCGTGATAGATTCTCCGTTTTCCTTGGCAGCATCTCATCAACCTGTTTGGATCTGGTGTGCTCTCTTTTTCCTGCTTTTATTGCTTTTTGCTAGAAACACCTTCTGCTGCTCGGGAAAAAAAGAGCTGGAGACTAAAACGAAGCCGTTTCTCTGTAGGTGAACCCTTTCATATTACATTTAACCATTTTAAACAGTGCTAATATAGAATATATTTACTAAAGCAGTAATGACGGTGATGGAAACATACTACGTTCTTACAGATTTTCATCACAGTATTAGATGTGGGCGTTTATATTTTTCCCCCCTTGTATTGCACTGTGTACCCCCAAGTGAAGTCCAAACATGTCAATCATTATTCTGATATATTTCCTCTAATGGAATAATTCATTACAGGTGCATAACAGTGCGGGGCATCATCTCCAGACACCATTTATCCTGCACAGGTGGCCTCACCGCCCTGTCTGAGAGGCTAGTTAGTGTGCTGATGGGCATCAGGAAAAAGAGCCTGTAGCTGTCTGGCTCAGACAGGCACATTAGGAAACCATCATTACAACAATCTTCTCTGGATCAGCTTTTTGCCTCTTATGTCTGATATGATGGCCTTCTGATGTGGGAGTGTTTTGTAAGGCTGTGTAGTGTGACACCTGCATGGCCGGTGGCATGTGGGTTTGATGACAATTATGTTCAAGGCCGCATACAAATACACATTTAAAAATCCCACGTACTAATGGAAGGGCAGACAATTGTCATTTCTGAATGATTAAAGTCACAGTCACCTAACTGACACGTGTCAAACTCCAATTTCAGCTTTTCAAGTGAAGAAAAGATGAGAGAAGTTCTTACCTAGGTCATTATCCAGCTCCTCTGTATGTACCCCTTCTACTCAGTCGAGTGGACGGCACAGCAGCGCCACAGGATTGTTGTTGGGAAGGCAAAGGCAGGAGGGGTGGATGGATGCAGAAAGACAAACATCTGTGAGTTAGACGGCTGTAATAACAACATCTGGACACTGGGTGGCAAGATTTAACCAAAACCAGAGCAACAACCTCCTCTGAAAAACCATGTTTACTAAAATCAGGCGGCACTAACGATTGGATCTCTGAGTGTGATTTGACACCATAATGGAGTTGAGCTTATGACCTTTTCTTTTTCTGTATACTGTAACAACTGACTTCCCCAATTTTGTAGTCTATTAATGGAAGGTGTAGGTCTTGTTGCCCCGAGAAACAGCTGGAAGAAGAGCAAAGGTGGCACCAGCCAGTGGGCTGCACACCATTTTCTGTGACCCAATACTGACACCTAAGGACTAAAAGGGTGAACATCTCAGATGTGTTATGAGAGTCTGAGTTTTTGGGTACGGTGGAGAAAAACATGCACTAAACAACGGAACAAAACAAATGAAAAATATCACCTCTTTTAGCTTACAGAAGATTTTGCACAAACATTGACAGACAGACAGACAGACACATACCATCATCTTCAGATTCTTCCAGGGGTTTCTGAGGTTTGTCCAGGCACCGAGGGTCTATCCAGGAGGTCGTCCTTGTATTGTGGCTAAGCAGAACACACAAGACAGGCCAGACAAGACAAATTATTAGAGGGTCGCTAATAGATGTCGGAAATTTGACCCTGAAACAGGTGGAATGAATGATTTATAAAAAAGGAAAAAGTGAGACACGGCACTTGATCATTAACTGAAAGTCCTGTCAGGTCAATATTGCTCAGATTAAACAGGAAACATTTAAATCTGAGCAAATTGGAACGCTTACTATGTTAATAATAGTAAAAAAGAACATTATGATTGTTCCTTTTTAATGGGTGTAGAGAAGAATAACAGAGGTGGAAGGATCAAAGAACAATATAAACGTAAGTACGTTACAGTGGATATTTAAAGTTTTATGCCTCATATTAAGGAATTTCAAATCTATTAGAATCTGTTTAACAAGCAACAACAACAAGGAGTAAGGCATCATAGATAGAAAGCATGACCTGGTAATCTGTAATAAATTTCTCTCTAATTCTCTATCTTGCAGACTTTAAATTAGTTAAAGGTTCATGGCTGTAGGAGCGATGCAGGAGGAACTCTTTGGCATCCTGAATTATGCTTCATGTAGCCGCTGGTAATGTACGCTGCATTCTTTAAACTTTCATGCTTCCTAAAGCCTTCGAGTACTCTCCACAGCGACACACGTCTATCACATTAAGACGAAACCTGGATCTGGTTTAGACGGTGCAGACGATGGTTAATACAGAAAGAGAGTCAGCCATGAGAAAATGTGTCACGTTAGATAAAGTCATGTCCCATTTTAGACAAAGTTTAATCAAAATGAAAGGAAGCTTCATTCAGCCACATTGACAGCGAACACTGATAATATCTGATTTAAGAGTAAGTACTACT
Source organism: Pelmatolapia mariae (assembly GCF_036321145.2). Taxonomy (NCBI): domain Eukaryota; kingdom Metazoa; phylum Chordata; class Actinopteri; order Cichliformes; family Cichlidae; genus Pelmatolapia; species Pelmatolapia mariae. The sequence continues at coordinate 27,808,209 of NC_086231.1, forward strand.
TGAATGCGACCTTTGGTACTTACTCTATAAAATAGACCTCTCCATTCTCGGTATAGGCCATCTCCCAGTTGTCGGGCAGAGGTCCCAGCGGATCCTCTGGGGGAGGATGGCTCAGGTGAGTGTTTGTCTGCTGTGTGCTCTCCGTGGTGGCCGGTGGTGAGGGGGTTGTCCCAGCGTAGGACAGGTCACTCTGGCGGGGGGCGAAAGGGCGCACCGAGTGATGAATCTCGTCTAATTCACTAGAGTCTCCTGGAGGGACAAAAAACCCAGAACACACACAGCCTGGTGTCAAAAATCTTTCAACTAAAGGACGCCAGTAACACTTTCAAGCAGCAACAAGTAGCTGTGAAAACAATGAGTTAACCTTGAGACAATGGTGCGCTCCATTTCAAGTTGGGATTTCCACGCTACCAGTTGCAATTGTCAACCGGAAAGCTCCCACCAAACCCAACAGCAATCCAACATGGCAGCAGTGCACGTAAACATGAGTGAAACTGTAAAACTTGCAATCTGCTGCACTACTGTTGTGTATCTGTGACTCGCTGAATGAGCCACACACAGAGCACTGACCGGACTTTACTAGGAGGTACTTCCTTTTGCTTTGGAAGATGGCCGAGGCAAATGGAACGCATCACGAGATCAACTAAAGAATTTTTTTTTTTTAAAAACAACTGTCTTCAAACAAACAAGTGCTCCTGTTGATTACACAGGTTTTTTTTAAGTATTGTCACAAGATACAGTCTATTATGTAACCTTAAAGTCTGTGCGGTAATAGAAAAAGACATACATTTCTTATACATTAAGAATTATTGAAACATAATTTGAATGGGAGTTTGGAAGAATTCCAGTCATTTAGTGTGTTTCTATAATGTTTAAAATATCCATAGGAATAAAAATATCTCCTGCCTGAGCAGTCTGAATAATTTAAAGACTAAAAAATGTTTCATGAGGCTGTAAAAATCCACAACTAGATGACAAGACGGCCTCATGTCAATGAGTTTTTGCACCTATTTATTGAATGAAATCAGTGATGTTGCTATAGCAAGTTTCCATTTAGCCCAATGACTTCCTAAAGACAGAAGTACTTTGGGCTTGTTTCTTTCCTCCTTCAGTAAAGAATGCTGAGTGGGCAGTTCACGCCTTGAAAGTGCTAGCACCTTGCTTCCTGCCGTTTCATTTCCACACTCACACTTGAGTGGCACTTGTCACACAATCACAGACAGTTAAACAACTTTTGGTCCCACATTTGAAAAACACATGTCAGCCACAGCTTTAAGGCTGAAACTCCTTAAATTTCCTACTCACCGACTAACAAGGAAAAACCCCAAAATTACTCCAGTTCATTTCTTTAATGTCAAACAAGCAGCACTGCTGTCATTTTACCAACTTAAACTTAATTTAAAGGACTATTAACCCCCTAAAATCTATTTCACATATGGCGTCTGCTCAGGTGTCTACTGCTCGCAGCCAGATGGCACTATTTTACATGTATGGATGCAGATATGCAGGCAGCAGATGTAGTCAGAGCCAGAGACCACTTACTCACCAATCAAAGAAGTTCTTGTATTCTGCAGCCCCTCTCCACAGCAAAGGGCTCTTTCTCTCTCCACTTCTTTTGTGCTTTCTCCTACTTCTTTTCTGAGCTTATCCTTTTTCACAGTATAAAAACCTCCCCTGCTTGTTTCTTTCTCCCTTTGCAGTCATTTCTTTTTTAGACTTGCCCTCTTTCTCAGTCACTCCCTCTTTCTATTTAATTTCAAGCTACCTTCTCTCCACTTGCATTCGCCTCCCACTTTATCCATCAGCTCTCAAATGATTTTTTTCCCCCCCGCTTCTCCCCTCCAAAATAAAAGAGTGAAAGAAAGTGATTCTCAGGCTGATCTGCAGGGTCTGTTTGCTTTGGTGTCCAAATCAGCTGAAGGAGCGGTGAGTCCCACGAAACAAGGAGGGGTTAAAAACAACCACAGCTGCTAGCTGTTTACAGGCAAAGTGTGAGAAAGAGGAAAGATCTCTTTGAAAATGCGGATAAGCATTTAGAAGTGTCAGATGTGATGTATCACTTTGGGTCTTTTCTGTGAAAAGCAGGCAAATTTAATTTAGCTTTGGGTCTGCTGCCAGCCTCCTGGGTCCATTCTTTTATCTTCTGTCCAAAGTTGTATTCAAATGAATGTGAGACAAAAATGCTGCTCTTAACACCTGGCTTCAAAACATGGCTTACACGCATCTTGAGTGACCATTTGCTTTTTGATTTCAGGTGCCAAGCTCACACCCTGCTTGAGAGAAGGACACACACATCTGTGCTGAGCTGGCCAGAGAAGATGAAAGTGCACTGTGTGGTGCCACAGCTTGTGTACACAGCTACCAAGGCGTTAGTGCGGGCAAATCAACTGTGCTTTGTAGGTTTGGTATTCACATTATTTTATTTAGTATTTGCTTTTCTGGCTCCACTCATATAGTATTCAATACTATATTGGATAGAAATCAATTATCAGTTCCTCCATGAAACACTTTTGAGATTAATAATTTTTTATGGAGTTAAAATGAAATAAAAATGAACAGAAAATCATTTGCGATGCTTTAAAAGATCTTATTTTGTCAGAAGTCTAACACCAATTTATGTAAAGGAGCATTATCAGCAAACAATCAAGTATTAATGTACTCAGTGTACACGCAAAAACAGCGCTCTGTCAGTGTTCCCTTCATGACTCAATAATGGAATATTCTCGTCTCATCAGTTTAAAATTTTAACCAACTATATTTGTTATTCATTTAGAGTTATTCATTTCAGTCTCCCTCATGTCTTGCTAATCTGACTTGAGTAAATGTAACTTTGCAGATGGTTTAAACCGTGGCTCTTATTATACATTTGTGTTATAGCAGAGGGTTATTTTCTTCAACATGGCAGCGTCCTGACAGAGCCATACATGGTCATTTATACACGTGCCGTTGTACTCTTCACTAAAAGCAAACAGCAGAGTGCTTCTTCAATGCACAAAATCATGGTGATACAATGCTCAATGTTACTCGAATGTCAATCTAAACTTATAAGAGATTCTCCGCCCATCCGATTTCCTCTCCTTCCTCCGCACGTACCTGTAAAGCTGCTGTTCATGTCATGGAGGTCCTCGTCGTCCTCCTGCTGCTGCTCTCCAGGCACTAATCCAGCATTGTGCATGTCATTGTAGGACTTGGAGCGTCGGGGAGTGGAGTGCTGTGAGCCCGGCAGGCTACTGCTGAGCCCGTCTGGCAGTGGGGCATCACCGCTGTTACCACTACTGCTAATCACTTTCCCACTGGGGGGCTGCACTGGTGGCTTGGGTGTCCCATAATAGTTACCTAGGTGATGAAGGAGGCAGAAGGGAAGATGGGCGGGGATCAGAAAGACACAGAAAAGAGTAGTGGGAGGGCATAAGAGGAGGGGTCGAAGGGCCTTTTGTGTGTGAGTGAAGTGTGTGTGTTTGTGTGTGTGTGTGTTGAAGGGGGTTTAGTCACAGTCTTTGTATGCAAATTGTCAAGTTGAGTTTGTCTGTGGGAGAATGCTAATCTCCAAAGCAAAACTGCTTTTGTTCTTTTTTTGTGTTTAATCTCAAAAAAGTTTCACAAGCACCCCCCCCCCCCCCCCTTTTTTTTTTTTTTACTAAACAGTTACTCTATTTCTCAAATCACTTTTTACTGCTATAGCTTAATTAGGCTGATATTTTCTAAGTCAACCTTAAGCACCAGTTTCTCAGATAATAGATACTCTGACACATGCACAGCACCTGCTTTCCTCCATAAAAAATCCTCTCCATTTCCTCAGTGCAAGTGCAACATTTTGGTTTAACTGAAAAATTCAAACATACAGAAAATCACTCATGCTCATCCAAAGAGTAAACACGCAGAGGTAAAGAGACTGTACCATCTGCAGACCAGCATCTAAAGCCACAGTCTTAATGAGCGAATGGTGTTTGCTCCAAAATATAAATAAGCTATACTGAGCTAGTCTAATTATTTTGCATTGGCTTGAGTACAATTAATCAACCGTGCTCACAGACCTAAAGGATGAAATAATTAAATTCTAGAAGCCGATAGAGTTACAGATGATTCATAGTTTGAACTTTACATTATCAGACGTGAAGATATAATAATAGCGAAAAACCTGCAGTCAAACATGATGGAATTATTCAAGAGGATAATGTTTCTGCTTTTCTGTAAGAGCAAAACACCCAGGTTTACATCATGCCTAGACTGAAGAAGGTGGACGGATGGTTACATACTGTAGTTTCAGTTGTCAGTTACTATATGCAGTCTCGAACCACATTTTAGATCCTAACCAAGCTTCAGACTTTACTCTCACACACTTCAGACCTGTCTGAGTTCCATAACTGTATTTTGACAGGCATTTCAAAACATTATGTAATAGATATGATGGGAAAAGCAAACTACATGACAGTTGACTTGTCATGTTGCAGAGTTCTGTGTGTGCCCTCTGCTTAGTAAAGACACAGAGGCTTTTGTGCTCTCTGCAAGTTTCATTACGGGCATATCTTTGTGTGGAAATAAAGTTTAAAAAAGAACTGAAAACTGCTCAGTTACTGTAGTAACTTGCAGCAAAGTCCCTGCACAAAACCTTCCTTTGAGTTAATTAAAAAGAATTAAAAAATTGACATCCACAAATTTTGTGTTCTGAGACAAATACTTCTTTAAACGCCTCAAAAACAACAGTGTTTTACCATTCAGTCACAAACTTGTTATTGTGCCCGGTTAGTAAACCCAAACGAGACATTTGAAACATCAGAATATTCGCACTGGGGCAAACTACTAGTAAACCTGCAGGGACTACTACAGTGCTTGCTAACACTGTATGAATGCATGATTAAGTTTAAGTAATTGTTAAAGGTAAAGGTTATATCTGCCAGTCAAGCAGAAACACCTCTTCTGAGACAGGTTACAGTTTGTTTAACCTACTTTAGTGGACAACTATCACTCAGAATAAGAGTGAGAGCTGTGTCTGAGATTTGTAAAATGGGTCTGTGTTGAACAAATGTACTGTGTAGAAGTATACGCCTATGCCTTTGTATCTCTTCCAGGAAACTGTTAGCTCAGTACGGTATCTAAATGTTATTCAGTTAATTTCACACCTTTACACTGTGTCGCTGATTCATAAAAATAGCAAAAGCTCAAACTAACTACAAAATGAGTCTTCTAATACAATACAAGCAGCAGGTTTTAAAGTGATTTAAACCCTGTTTGTTTAAATCAAATCAAATCACTTTTATTGTCACGTCACATGTGCAGGTACACTGGTACAGTACATGAGAGTGAAATTCTTGTGTGCGAGCTTCACAAGCAACAGAGTTGTGCAAAAATACAATAACGTAAAAAAAGCAAAATATAGAATGGCTAAATCTGAAAGTAATAAATATATGTACAATATATAAGAGTATACATTGTTGTTGGTAGAGATGGGAGGCTCGATCTGCTGGTTCTACTTCTAAGATCCACCTGTCCAGGTGTCTGCAGGAGGGTGTTTTTTTTTCCTTTTAGTTGGCAAGGTCCAACAAGAAGAGTCAACTACAGCAAACTTTCTACTTTACCATCATATGTTCCTATCTCCAAGAGGGTCCCACTTTTCTCCAATTCCAGGAATTGCTCTACTGAGAGGAAGTCGTAGTCCACGCCAGGAACTTCTCCTTCACGTGGGGCACGGGTAGTACCTAGACAGAAAAACAGAGAAACGTAAAGTTAGACGACTTCTTTTTTTTCCCCATTTCATTATGTGACATTTCATCACCTTGGGAATCTGAGTGCTATGATGTCAAATGAACTGCCATGTGCACCCTTTGGGATTTTCCACACACACACACTTGTTCCACCTTCCTCCCCATAATCCTCATCTTTCTGTTCCTATATCCTCTCGTTTAAGATATGCATATATATCCACATGCATTAGAAGCCTCCATAGCAATTGGTGCAGAGCGAGTTGCAAACAGCAGAGCCTAAAAGGATGATTATCAATTGTCTGCTATGATGTTATTTCTCGGGTGGGGTGTGAAGTATTGTAGTGGCACCTCAGTGAGAGCCTCCCATATGTGCCGGGGTGGAATGGGAGTGTGCATGTCTGTTTCTGAATTGGCATGCAGCCTGTGAAATTCTAGCACTTGCCTTTAATGGCTGCAGACAGTTGGCCGGTGTGGCACCAGCGGTAAACAGCTTTACACATGAAACACTGTGTTTCTATTTAACCATTCAATGTTTGCCTGACTAATGTGATTTCCACGCTATTGTACGCACTGCTCTGAAGTTCTCTTTAGTGTTATCTCACTCTCTACCTAATTGATTTTATCCTACTCCAAAAATCGAATTATTCTGGCACAAATAAAAGCATCCAGTGCCCATGGCAAAATATCTTTGTCTTCTATTTAGTGACAGCAGAGGGCTTTCCCTGCTTTGCTTACTTCCCTTGAAACCCCTTTCTTCCATCTCCCGATCTGTCTTATCTTGCAATCATTTTGTCTCCAGTGGGCTGCTAAGCAATAAGCTGGTAAAAATAGATGTGTGAGGATATGGGGAGAGGCTCCCACTGCAGCCACGTTTGGTGACACTGGTGATAAATCACAGATGCGCACATCCTAACTCGAGCAAGCATACAATGCACACAGAGAGACATGGTTTCCACGTCTGAAGATAATGAATCTCTTATACAAATATTCTTGACGTGCATCAACTCAATCATCTATTACAGTATATCGCCTATTCTATCACGGTTATGTGCCATTGTATGAAGGACACAGACAGGGATAATCTTCTTGTGCATTACCAGAATTCACAAGTAGCGCCTGCAAACATCTAATCGCTTGTGCACCAAGAGGAAATTGATTTAAAGTCAATCAGATACCAGTCGCTCTTTGCGCATTCCCAGGCAGAATTTTTTTTTGCCGAATGTCAACCGTAAAGAGTGTTCAGACAAGCCAGAGTGTCCAGCCGACTGTCAGTTCACTTCGCATACAAAAGCGGCCATTGATTCGACTCCATTTAGACGGTGCTGCTCTTAGAAAACTAAATAGGAAGAATTGTGACCAGTGTTTCAAAGGGGGTGTTAAAAAAAAAAGGGAGGAAAAAAAGCAGAGCCTTGGCTTACACCCAGGGTTAAGACACTGTTATCGCTATAGGCCTAATTAATTCAATATCCCCTCCCCACAAAAGCTCCATTGACCAAAGTGTGGAATGGTACGAGCAAGAAAGACAGGTTGAGAATCGAGCATAGAGACTCCTGCGACTGTGCTAAGAGTTAATGTAATCCAGCTACTGGTGCACACAACGAAGCCTCGGAGATTTGTTGTGAGGGTGTTCATCTAAAGCTGGCTGCCTTGGGGCTTAATGGTTTCAGCGTATTCACAAGTTGAGTTGGGTAGGTGGGTGTTATGTAGAGAAAAAAAAATCATCATTAGCATTTCAGGAAGATGATCAAGGGAAAATGGTAAGACACTGGCAGTCACACTGTAATGCTGGTAGCTCAGAGCTGCTGCCACTGCATCAAAAACATTGTCCAAAAAACTTAAAGCATTGCAGCCTGCAACTGTATGACACACACAGCAATGAAATACTCTTTTTTATAAGGAAAGAAAAGAAACATTTAAGTCATTTAACAAGCATCCCGGGCCTGACTTTCTGCTAATGAGAGGAATAATACAATGTGGGCAGGAAAGTTGCTAACTTGTGAGAGAAAGAAGTTTGTTTTCCAGTGACGACTCCTTTAGCTTCACAACTTCCTTGTCAAAAATAGAACCACATAGTTATGGCTCCATTAGAGAAAGCATGCACGATGTAAGGCATGACACGCCAGCATTTACATCACGCACAGTCGGTTAATCCTCTGAATGGTACTTCCTGTGGTCAGTTTTGGAAAGCATCAATAAAGCTGCTCGCCTAAACTGTTCAACTCACATTCCTGCATGACACTGAGCACTACCCATTAACGTGTTGCATCCCACTTCAAGATACTGCCACACTTCCCCTGAATACTGAACTTACGACTAACTGTGTGCAAAGTCTGCAAAACACTACATTTCAAGCAATGTCAAGTTTCTTTTTCTGAAGTATGCAGTGGCTCTGACTAGTCAATCCCAAATACCTTACCTAATATCGATAGCTTCAAAACATATGTATACAACAGCCATCATTAGAGGTTGTACACAACAAAATGAAGGAATTGACATCTTTTTAAGAACAGAACAGAATTCATCAGCAATCCATTTATAAAATTAGTGAGAATAAAAAGGTCTAAAAGCGAACACATAACCTCAACCTCCAAACACAACCTCGACAGACCGATTAGAAGGTTTTTAATTTTATATGAGATCAGTGTGTTAGGCTACGTCCACACTAATGTGTTTTTGTTTGAAAACGTATCGTTTTCTCTCCGTTTTGGCCTCCCGTCCACACTGAGACAGCGTTTTCCTCAAGGAAAAAGGCAGCGTTTTGAAAACGCTCTCGAAAACGCATACATTTCAAAACGGAGCTGCACCGTTGCAGTGTGGACACTCGAAAACGCAGACTTTTTAAAACAATGAGGCATTTTAGTCATGTGATGCAGTCATGTGACCTGTTAAACAAAGATAGCGGAGGGCATTATACAGCAGTTGTTTTGATTGCTCTCAATTTTGACAGCCCTAAAAAAAGATTAATATCAGTTTGTACATGCTCCAGATAGCTTTTCTTCAAATTCTTTAATTCTCACTCGCTTTTGCGCATGCGCAGGACTGGAACGTGAGTGTTTTGGGCCGTTTCAATGTGGACGCACAACTCTGTGATAACGACTGAACACGCTAGTGTGGACGCGGAGCGTATTCAGACGAAGACGCTTTTTACAAATCTATCCGAGCTAGTGTGGACGTAGCCTTAGTGTGTTAACAACCTTAATCTCGCACAGCTGAGCTAACACTTATTTTAGGTGAAGCTGCAAGAAAGCCAATAAGCCTGTGTTGGAGGGTCAGCTCGGAGGCTTGGGACTAGTTTTATTCAGCAAAGGGCTCTCTGCTGTGATTCGTGAAAATATAATAAGGCATATCTGACTGAAAACCAAGACAACCATCTAAAGATGATGTTAAATCTTTCTACATTAACAAGTACGCAAGGGTATTCAGACCTGTCCTCACAGACACTTCACTACAAGGGCAACTATCACTGCTACTACTGCAAATGGAGTAAAAGAAGCGGTACTATAATAAGAAAAAACACTTGCCCATAGTGAGAGCAGGGGTCCGTGTGCATGTCTGCACACAGAGCAGGTCAACAGCCTCAAAAATAATGTGTTTTTTTTAAAAAGTGTGGCTTTAAAGCTCTGCTGGTTTTTAATTTCTCCATTACCTGAAAGTGCTTTCACTAGAGCTTATATTTGTGTGTTAATATGTGTATGATTGTTGTTTAGAAATATGTACACTAATTTTATTAATTACACTTGTTCAATTGCTCTTTAATTCACATATCTAATCAACCAATCACATGGCAGTGCATTCGGGTGAGTAGATATAATCAAGGCAACCTGCCTGAGTTAAAACTGAGTGTCAGAATGGGGGAATAGAGGTGATTTAAGTGGTTGGTGCTGCCAGATGAACTCTTGTGAGCATTTTAGGAACTGCTGATCTACTGGGATTTTCATACACACAACAATCTATAGGATTTACAGAAAATGGTCTACAAAAGAAAAGATTTAATGAGCAGTGATTCCCTGGGTGAAAAGTCTTTGTTGGTGTCAGAGGAGAATGGCCTGATTGTTTTGAACTGGCAGGAAGGCTTAAATAATGACTTGTTTCACTCTTTGTATTCAGAATAGCATCTCTGAATTTGCAAAACATCAAATGAACCAGATGGTCTAAAAGCAGGAAACCGAGGCTACAAATTCACATGGGCTGGGACATGAGAAGATGGGAAAAACGTTGACTGGTCTGATGAGTCTCGATTTCTCCTGCAACATTGCTGGGGTCAGAATTTGGCATAAACAACACGAAAGCAACCGGTTCATACTGCTGGTGCAATCGGGTGGGAGATATTTTTTTTAGCACACGTTGGGCCCCTTAGTACCAACTGACCCATCTTCTGATGGCTGCTTCCAGCAGAATAACACACCATGTCACACAGCGCAAATCATTGGAAAGTGCTTTCTTGAACATGACAGTGAGTTCACGGCACTCAAATGGCCTCCACAGTCACTGATTTCAATCAAACGGGGCTCCTTTGGGATGTGATGGAACGAGAGATTCACATCGTGCATGTGCAGCCGACAAATCTGCACCAGCTGTGTGATGCTGTCATATCAAAATGGATCAAAATCTCTGAGGAGCATTTCCAGCATCTTGTTGAATCTCTGCCATGAAGAATTAAAGCAGTTCTGAAAGCAAAACTGGGTCCAAACATGTACTTGCAAGATGTAACTAATAAAGTGGCCATTAAGTTATATGCAGTATTTTTTTTAAACTTAGGGCCCACTTGCAAGCAAGATCTTGATCGCAATTAAACTTCTTAATTAAATAAAGAAAATAAAAATACATTTGCATATCCTCCTGGTAAAACAAACCACTTTGTGTAGGATCAAGACTTTTTGCGCATGCTTGTGTGAACATATGGAGCTGTGCCTAACCTTTATTCCTTCCTGTCCGCTTGTCTGTTCCTTCCCACAGATAAGAAACCAGCAAGCTGAGCCCAGCAGAAGGTTGACTCAGATACCCACAGTCACAAGCAGTCTTCTGGCTCATATGTGAATGGCAAACATGCACACACACACACACACACACCTTTTGGCCTGTAATAGTATAAACAGGTTTGAGAAGGAGACACTTCCTACTCAGTGTCCTTGTCATAATCAGCAGCTGTTCCCCCTCTGCCAGCCAAAACATACATATGTAAGTGCCCGCACACAGACAGTGGGGAGGGAGGTGTCACCAAATGGCATGGTCTACGGATAACGGGGGTGTGGGTGGAGGGTAATCACCTAATGGAGCTTTATACAACGATCTCCTTTGCAGCACACACATACACTCATAAACACCGCTTCATTATCATAACAGCTACAGAGGGGGCACTGCCCTGTCTAAGCCGTGTACCACCTATGGTGATCGGATCAGACTCTACGAGGAGAGCAACTTAAATTCAGCACATCTGTACTTATTGGGTGTGGGGTAGAATGGATACTGGCCACCTTTGCTAAAAAATGTTTTTGAAAAGTCAGTGATCATATTGCTTCGATGCCCCTTAACTTACTGGCCAAATAATTAAGAAAAGTAAAAGAAGAAGGTAGACAAGAAGCAAAAAGGGAGACAGAAAAGATATACTGAAAGCATTCAGATGAGGCAAACATTCAACATGGCACCCAAACTAGAACAGGTATTTCCACCAAAAAAATTCGATAAAATAAATAAATAAAATAAATAAAAGTGTAGGGCATGGTACTAATGATTTTAACTAATATTGGATCAAAACATGGCTTATGGCAACTTAAGGTGCTAAACTGTGTGAGAGCACAACAAAAGGAAGTTTTAAGGCTAATGAAACGTGAACACATTTATTATTGGCTTACCTTTTAAGTATTTAAAAACGTTCCAAGCAAGGCCTGTAAAACTTCTGTGATTTTTAATGTTGCCACCCTCAACAGTTGGCAACATCACGTCCACTATCAAACATGGCCATGGCTGGCTTTATAAACTGTGAACCTAATTGTAACCAAGTGACAAACTTCACTTTGTACGTTGAGGTTAAAAAAAAAAAAAGGTTAAATACCATTTTCAGGTATACGATTGTTCCTGGCTAACAGAAGGCCCCTTCAGACTGAATTTCTCAATCATTTCAAAGTGAGGACATTCTGTCAATCAGACATGTGTCACTTTCACTATAACGATCTTCAGTAGTGTCATCTGTCGTTTGTGAGATTTCATAGGACTCCATCTGACCTATAATGCACGAGGTCAGATTTGTCAAACCTCGGCACCTTAATTCTGATACCAAATTTATGACTGAGGATTTCAAATTTTGTATTTTTTGATGGGAATGGATCCATAAACTTAATAAATGGATCAGTCAACTATAACTGACAGCTCAACTGTCTGTAGTCAAATATATAACCAGTCATTTTCTGTTAGATATGAATCGATGCTGTCTTCATGACGGGATTAATTTAACCTACACAGGGATGCTGCTGCATCAGGGAGTGCAATTATTTCCCTATTGTTTGGTTTCTTCTGTTTGGTGCAGCAGGTATGGAATACAGTGGTCCCTCGCTGTTTCAATTGTTTCTGGTGCAATTTTGCACTTTTTTGGGAGGGGGTTGTTGTTTTTTGTTTTTTTTACAGCGCATTGTGTTCTGCATCCTGATCGGCTGTAGACCATTTTCAATCAATCTCGTGCCGTGTCTCCTGTACAATACAGAATGCGTCCAGCTTGTCAAATATCCATAAATCTTTGCTAGCAGAAGACAACAAACACAACAGTGTTGACGTCAAAGGATTATAAAGCGCATTAAGTGAAACCAAACAGTCAGATAAGTCAAACTTTACTCAACTCATTCTTCTTGCTTCCTCTACTTCCGTACCATTGATTCATTAATGCTTAATTCTCTCACAGCTGTTCTATTCCCATGTTCTGGACCTGAAATCAGGGTTTGATCGTTGGTTTCATTCTATAATAGTGGACTTGGTTTGAACTTTGAGAGCATTTAAACAAGAAACGTGTGAAAATTTCGATGCCTGTCTCAGAAAAGTGTAGAAAGTGTGTAGTGAGGGGGTTTTACAGTCTTAAAACATCTATAATAATTGTAAAAAATAAAGTTCGCTACTTTGCGGATTTCACCTATCGCGGGTTATTTTTAGAAGGTAACACCCACGATAAACGAGGGACCACTGTAAACTCAGAGGAACTATTTCTGGAAACAAGTGGCAATGTTTGTATTCGATTGCATTTAGGCACCAGCGTTGATAACACGTTCATCTTTGCCTTCTGAACAAAAATTAGATTAATCTCTAAAGAAGGCAGTTTGGACAAAGTGAGACTGTGAGAGAGTATAGAAAGCAGTCATTTCTTTATTTTGCTGTGCTCTAAATCAATCATTTCTGTCAGTGAGCTGCGAATATCAAGACAAGACACATGAGCACAGCTGTTATCTTGTGCACGCCAAGCTCTTAATGGGATAGTGTTCAGATGTGTTGTGCTGAAAGTGATGTGTAAATTTCCTAACATACTCTTCCAGAAATGTATTTAGGGTGTGCATTCAGCGAAGAAGCCGCCACATTCAGATAGTGTCAAATTAACCGAAATGACTGCACGTTCTTACAGCAAAAACATTGAAGCCCTTTGACTTTGAACTTTACTACATTCTAATAGGCACGATCAAAAACGTATTCACTCACTCCAACAGTATCTGCTTCAGGGTCTACACAGCCCATCACCAACGAAACTAGATCACTCTGCTCTTCATTCAAGAAACACTCCCTGTAATTCTTTCCATTTTCTCCATGTTCCTCTAGCATTACAGTTAGAGGTTTCATAGGCAGATAAGCTCATGAACTCTGTGACCTCCCAGTCATCATCCTGAAATGTTTAATATCCCTCTTCCACTATACCCTCAGACTCCACATTCCTCCCTGCAGCAACTCCTCCAGCTCCTGACTCCAAAACCAGCCCATTGCCATTTTCTCGTAGCATTGCAACACTCAACATTAGTCAGCGTTCCTTGTAAACACTTAGGAAGATATTTGCTCTGACAATTTTGTTGTCAGTGCTTTGAATTGAATTTTGAATTGAATTAAGTGCTGTCAGGTTTCCAGTGTTGTCTACCTTAAGGCTGCACTGAAAACTACTGATACTAGCTGAAGTTTTGTATATGCCCCCCCCCCCTAGTTTCACTATATTAAAGTTGCTAAAACCTTAGTGATAAATTCCTATAAGTTAGGAATTTATCACAGATAAAATTTCAGGGCTTGTTATTTGAGTTGCTCTTGAACTTTTTCTTGAATGATGCAGTGTTCAAAAGTTGTTGATATTGCTTTTAAATCAGCTATTTTGATAGTGTAAAGATCTGGGTTGCACATGCATGTGTCTGTTGGCAAGTAAAAGTAAACAAAACCATAATTCTTGAGCATCTGAAGTTTCATGTATTTACAAAACAAGCGAACGGTGACCACTTTAGCGACCTTAGTATTAATCAGAATTTCGCAGAATCGGGTTTATCAGCAATCGAGGGCATAATGTTACACGTGCACGTCTTTCAAACCACAATCAATAGATGACAGCAACTAGCCACAACCCTCAATGTGACCTTGGTCTGCCCACTTTGTCTAAACTGTCACTCGGCTTACAGCAGATCAATATCAGACTGCCTCCTTTTGTGCCAATGTCCCATTATCCAGACTGAACCGGGGTGTTCAAGGTTCATATTTTGGTTCAACGAGGAGAACAATAATATGATGTTTAATGGTGACACATATTACATACCAAAGGGGGGAAAAAAAAAAAAAAAAAAAAAAAAAATCAGACTTCACACAAGATGACCAACAATAACTGTCTCTTTCACAAATACATGGCCTAAGAATTTACATGGAATCTCATTACTTATCAAACAAAACATGCATACAGTACCTTACGATTTACTGCTCTAAAACAAAAAACTGATATAATGATCTCACTAACTTCCAGCACAGCTAACACTAGTGCCAGAGAAATCCAAGCAGCTCATCCATATTTAATTGATGGTAGACTATTTTGAGGGATCATCTCCCCAAAGCAACCAAGTTGCCAAAAAAGTTGGGACACTGTGTGGAGACTGAATCAAATGTTTTATAATAATTTATAAATCACTCGTGTTTTAATTGGGGAAAAAAAATAATCTTTTTTTTGGGAGGGGGGAAACCCAACTTATTAAACTAGGTGATATGTTTGAGTCCAATTTTGAGAGAGCCATATTTAATAATATTTATTAATCACCTCCTCGAGAATATGCATGGTAGACTGAACTGTTGACGAGGCAGTCTTTCACAGCATGGTGAACACTTCAACACCTTCACCTCTAAAAAGCTCAACCTAACCAATTATTGTTACTGACCTGTTGCTTATTAATGTCATCAGCTTTAAAATGTCCAAATAGCTGCTGTTTTGATCATTTGTCTCCATCTCACCCTATCCCTAATATCCTTTCTCACACCAGCCCTCTGCATGTCCTCCTTCACCGCATCCACGAGTCTTCCTCTGCTCTTTCAGCCTTGCGTCTCTAACTTTATCTTCAAACTGCTCAACCTGAGCTGTCCCTCTGATGTACTCATTTCTAATCCTTTCCCTCCATCAGCTCCAAACCACACATCATAGCAGGTCTCACGACCATCCTGTGAACCTTCTTTTTCGCTCTTGCTGCCATCCTTCTGTCGCAAATCAGCACTGGCACTCACCTCCACACACTCCACCCTGCCTGCACTCTCTTCTTTACCCTTCCTTGTGGACTGTCCATTGCTTTGGATGGTTGACCCCAGGTATTTAAACTCTTCTACCCTCACCACCTCTGCTTGTTGCGGCTTCACTGTTCCACCCATCTCCCTCTCATTCACACTCACAGCTACATGTATTCTACCGACGTTCATTCCTCTTCTCTCTAGTCCATGTCTCCATCTCTTCAGGCTCTCATCCACCTGCTCTCTCCTCTCACTACAGATCACAGTGTCATCTGTGAGCATCATAGTCCATGGAGACTCCTGCCTGGCCTCATCTATCAACTTGTCCATCACCACTGCAAACAAGAAGGGGCTCAGAGACTATCCCTGACGTAATCCCACCCCACCTTGAATCCATTTGTCACTCCTGCCCCAGACCTCACCAATGTCTCGGTGTCCTTGTACATGTGAAGTGTCATCTTTGGGGTATTTTTATAAAACACTACATTCAGTTTTAATTATATTTAGTGTAGTTTTTTTCTAACTTTACTGGATACGAGGTTGGACACTAGGTTTAGCAACATTTGAGAAGTCAGTGGATGATATCTCAGTTAGATTTGAGAGTACAATGACATAAGAGCATGACAACACTGTTTAATTATTCTTCACTGAAACATATTCCACAACACTATGAAGGACAGAAGTCTATGAGGACTTGAACCTTAATGAATTATATAGGAGACAGAAGACCTAACATAGGAGGTGTTCTAGTAGTCAGTAGCTGGGCAACAACTGAGTCAGATGACAGTCAGTGACAAAGTAAAAGACATAAAAGTAATCTTAGCCATATTTTCTTAACACAATGGCATTAAGGCAGATGAAAAAGAAGTAGGAGGCTCTACAGGCATGCACACAGCTTCTAAAAATAGCCACTTGTGATAAATCTGTTTATTTCCTACACTTGCATTCCCCCAGAGCAACAGAGGACCCTGGGCACATATCCCCCCAGGCTGAGGCTGGGCCTTTCATTTTGGTGGTGACCTACATTTAATTCCTTCCACAAGGACAACGCAGGGCTTGACTCCATGGATGACTTTGTCATCATAGCTGGGAGCTGGGAAGTCGCCCTCCTTGACATCTTTATTTGATTCAGTTTGATGCTTTAGTTTGGCAATAATCATTAGGGCATCTTCAGCTCGCTTAAATCTTTAAGCTGTCATGGTTTAAAAAGAGGCAAAAGAACCAGGCTGAAATATACTTCTTTGATATTACTATCAGCTGGTCTTTTAACTCTTAACCCCTTGGACCCCTAAGTTGTTCAGAACGCTGCTGCAAAGCTTCTGACCAAGTCCTCCAAGTACTCCCATGTCACACCCCTGCGGATTCAGTTGCACTGGCTCCCCGTTAAATTCAGAATCCAGTTTAAGGTTTTGACCTTGACTTTCAGGGCTCTGCACGGACAAGCACCAACATATATAAGTGAACTTTTACATCCATACATTCCCAGCAGGTCCCTGAGGTCATGTGACCAGGGCTTGCTGGCTGTCCAGCACACGAGGCTGAAAACAAAAGGCGACAAAGCTTTTGTAACTGTGGCCCCCAGATTGTGGAACTCTCTCCCTTTGAGCCTGAGATCTGTGGATTCAGTGGTCGCTTTTAAAAAACAGCTAAAAACTCATCTTTTTAAACTTGCTTTTGGTTGATTTTTATTTTTAGGTTTTAGCTTCTGTGAAGCACTTTGTGATTTTTATCTTGAAAGGTGCTATATAAATAAAGTTTTACTTACTTACTTACTTACTAACTTGGAGTAACCCTTGAGCTTTTTTCCCAAAAGCAGTTTCCGTCATATTTCAGGGCTATGGTCTCTGCCTCTGCAGCTACCCTTGGAAAAACTGAAACTATTCTAATGATCATTAAATCATGCCTTTACTGATATATCTATAAAAGGTATGGGAGGGTCTTCAAATGTTGTCATTAAGGGGGAAAGATTTACAGCAAGAAGATTCTTAGTGCGAATCTCAGGGTTTGAGCCTTTCTAGATGATGGTGATGATGAAGGTCACCATGGAAATATAAGGTTCAACTAAAAAAAAAAAAAGCAGTGACCCAGGTCAGGGTATCCAAATAACACGATTATAATAGTTCTAACCTTGAAAAACTGTTCCAAACAATTACTGTGTACCTGATATTCGAATTAAAAGACATATCGGTCAAGCCTGTCCAAACTGCATTTCTTAATGAATTCTTTCACAACGACATCCAAAACAAATTACTGCCGCATACGTGCCAACTTTTTAAACATGTTTTTGCACGTGATCAATACCTGCCTAATCTGCAACAGCCACACCAGAGAGCATTTCGCAGAAGTTATTTTGTCACTGCTGATGACGTAACAGCATTGTTAAAAAAGCAACATGAACTGGGTTAATGCACACATGTCACACTGTATGGTTATAATTAGCAATAGTGTGCACACCGCAGCAATTTCTGTATAAAAAATTGGCAGCATCTATCTAAAACCATGATATATTTGATTACACACACACACACCCTTTCAAAATAAAATAATTTTTGATCAATCAGAACAATAAAGCCATCTTTTTTTACTCAGTGCAATTGTTTAGATATCAGATATATCAGTAAAGGATACTGTGCCACAGACAGGCACAGAGGAGTGTATTTGCAGGCTGTAGCAGTTCAGGTGAGAGGTTTAGGAAGCATGCAAAGGGTTCTTTCACGTAGAGATAGCATGAAAAAATACATTTAATAAATTTTTTTTGTATAGAGTCATTTTAAAAACTGACAGCATGATTTTTGTATTTTTGGTTGTTGTTTTGGTTTGGTTTTTTTGTTTTTGTTTTTACTGGAAACTGTCGAATTGACTCCAACTAATCTGTGTTGGTGCTGAAAATAACTTATCAGTTTTGTAATGGGGCACTTCAGGGTATGCCCACACTATATCAACAGACACACTATGTCAACAGAATGACCAGTATGACCTAAAAAACAAATGTCATTCAAACATCGAGGTTCAGAGAAACAACATACAAGGTGAGGCAGAAAACATTGCAATTCATAGATTCGTGGGTTTCTGGATTTAGAAATAAAAGCAGCATATTAAAACAATCATTGTTTGTTTCAACACTTTCACCACTGAAGTGATCAGTGCTGTGAGTGAAAAGTAGGCCATCATAAATGTGTTTGGCAATGATTCATTATCATAATTGTTCTATTAATAGAGCCAGCTGTTCTTATTCGGCTTCTGTGCTGGCATTCAGGTCACTCAGGACAGGAGTTATTTGAAACAGTGCATTTTAAGTGGTCTGTGACTGACACGGAGACAATGGCGCCACTCCTAAACTCTGACAGCATATTTGGACAAAATGTTGTTTTTCTACAAGTGATAAGACACACACACAGACACAATACAAGGCACAATGCATGCCAGGTTGTATGTATGAGCTAGAGTAGAGCAGAAGCTGTTATCTGCATAAGTTGGTTAAAACTTTCATGACACGACTCGTTGGATAATCCACAGGGACTTGTGATGTTCACTCCCTCTGCTTCCATTCCCTCCATCACTCCTTTCTGCTTCCATCACTTCTCCAGTTCATTGATTAAGACCACAGGCTCCACCCAGTCTCTGATCTGCTCATTTGTGATTTCTGTCTCCAGTACACTTGGCAGTTATAACAGCAGCTTGTGTGGTCGGGCAAAACTCTTCCTGTTTCGGGTTTGAATGGTGGAGAACTGTGGTTCTCCTCAAGTCTCACACCGAGTCCAACCGTAGGCCCAAATCTGTTTTGCTGCTCTGATGTTGATGATGTCATACAATCCAGAAGTATAATTACAGCTTAATTCCTTTTGGCTACAGCACTTATGTAAATGACCAGTGATACCAAAATCCAGATGTGAAGGATAAAGAGGATTCGCTTATATTTTGCGTCAAGTAAAAGAGAAGACATTGTTTGTGCCTGGCTACTGAGAATAATACACTGCATGCTACCAATATTAACTCTTTCCCCATCAGATTCCTGCTAGATGTAACCTTTCTGTCCCTTTTCTCAACAGAGTGGTCCTATTTCATTGCTGCTTCACAAGTTAGTATAGTCAAACCACAACTTTATTGATATATATCAGGGGTGGGGGAACTCCATGTCCTGCAGGTTTTAGATGTGTCCCTGATCCAACACAGCTGACTTAAATGGCTAAATAACCTTCTCAACATGTCTTGAAGTTCTCGACAGGCCTGGTAATGAACTAATCATTTGATTCAGGTGTGTTGACCCAGGGTGACATCTAAAACCTTCACGACACCGGCTCTCGAGGCCTGGAGTTCCCCACCCCTGATATATAGTTATGTGCCAAAACTTGGGGGAGGTTGCCAGATGTCATCTTTATGGGGGTAACAGTTAATACTAAAAAGCATTCTGGTTAAAAATCTACACCAAACATTTCAGATTTTGGTCATTTTTTAGTCATAGTATGCTAGCAGCTGCAAATGAACTCTTGACCCGCTATCTTCTAGCAGCAATGAATAGCAGGTTAGAGAGGTCATGCAAGTTCATGTCCTTAAAACTCGATACACCAGGATCTTTTTAAAACATCTTCATAGTCAAATATCATTGTCTTGAGGTCACATGAGGCTGATTTTATGTAGCCTCTGCAGAGACAAAATCCTTTATACCAGGGGTGGGCAACTCCAGGCCTCGAGGGCGGGTGCCCTGCAGGTTTTAGATCTCACCCTGGGTTAACACACCTGAATCAAATGATTAGTTCATTACCAGGCCTCTGGAGAACTACAAGACATGTTGAGGAGGTAATTTAGCCATTTGAATCAGCTGTGTTGGATCAAGGACACATCTAAAACCTGCAGGACACCGGCCCTCGAGGCCTGGAGTTGCCTACCCCTGCTTTATATGTAGCCCTCTTTACTAGTCTCCAACTCTTCCAATCAACTAGACAAGACACCTAAACACATAAACCTAAGTGCCTATGGTTTGTCTTTATAACTGTGTCAATATCCAGACAATTTATTTTTTAGTCAAACTCATTACAAAAATTCCATAATTGTTATAAAAGAGCTTTTGGTAGATTAAACACAAGACAAGAATAAAGAGGGGGGGCACCACACACACAAGGCAATTATAGCCTAGTTTTCAGGGGGTTTTTCCTTCAAACGGGCCACATTTTGTTGATTCACTGTGGTATATTAGAGCATCTGCTTTGATTAAATAGGTGCCAGTTTAAAGAATACTGTATGTAGCTGGTGGAAAATGACAAGGAAGCAGCACGGATTATGGGCCTGCCTCAGAAATCTGGCTACAGTCTTAGACCCAACTGTTGTGCAGAAGCTATTACAAAAGCATTTCCCTCAGTCTCCACAATAAACATGCTCTCATGTCAAAGCTAGCCGGCTAGTCCACATTTTCCAAGAAGATACTGAGGCATGTCTTCATGGATAATTTTCAAGACACGCACAACCACATGCACAAGCACACACGCACACACACACACACACACACACACACACACACACACACACGTGGGGGGTTAGCAGACTGTCGCTATAGTCCAAAACCAAAACAGAGCCATCCACCATCTTGGCCAGAGCAAGCCTGCCAGTGTTTTTTTCCCTTCTTTTTTCTCTTCCCCTTTTGGTGTAAGAATGCACACACACACACACACACACACACACATGCAGGAGGGGTCACAAGCTGACTGGGGTTTGTCACCACGGCAGGGGGATAAGGCCATCTGTCTCAGTAAAGGGTTAATCCAACCAAAAGCACAAGCCACAAATTCCAGCATTTTCCAATCCTCACGTTTCTGGTTACATTACATCGTTTTTTTGTTTGTTTGTTTTATTTTGCTTTTTGTTTTTTGGCTTTTTTTTAGGTTTGAGGAGAGGAGCAGTTGCAGCCCATTGTCCAGGATTTCAAACAGCCCCAACACCCCAAACAATCTCCCTTATGTGGTGATGATGGGCAAACAAATATTAAAAGGGGCCATTTTTGTTGGGGTTTTTCTATACCTATAGTTGCTTTTCATTTGCGATTGAGTGCTTTGAGTCAGGGAGGTAGTTTTCGCCACTCTGGCTGGCTGAAAGAGGTATGCAAATAAGAGACAACGCACACATAAACATACAAATACACACACCACAATGAGATCAAAGCAGGATTTCTCTTGACCCGCTATGATCTCCATTCTTTCCCTTTATAAGAAATTCATTCAGCCCCATATGATTCCCATACAGATAGATGAGGACCAGGTTAAAAGGAAAGAGCTAATAAAATCCACTGCCAGTAGTGCAGTGTGAAGCTAAATCAGGCAGAAACCTGCCTGAAAATGCCCCCGCGCACACACTCACAGCCGGCCTTTGTCTTTTTTATTCCACCCATAAAGGAAAAAAGCACCATGGGCTAGCTACGACCTACAGCAACATGAAAATGGAAAAGAAAGGCTCTAAAACGATCCATTTAGAGGGGCGGGGTGGGAGGAGGGATGGGGATGGGGAGGGGGTCATCCAGACATGAGATCGAAGAAAAAGAAAAAAAAGAAAAAAAAGAAAAGAAAGGGTGGGGGGGTGGGGATGAAAGAAAGGCAAAAGCTAACCATAGCATCCCAGAAGCTCCAGACAGACAAACATACAGGCGACAGTTTGCTGCTGGAGGCAATGGCTTCCAATGTGATCACACATGTCAACAGATCACACAGCCTTAACAGAGCCATCACAGGGCTGAAGAGCTTCCACCACAAACACACATACTGTACATTCACAAACAGGAAGTGACACTTTGCACAAACACACAGACACACACACACACACACACACACGGGGGCAGCGAGTCGGGCCACAGACAAAAATACACACAGACACGAGCATACCTGAGACAGACAGACACAGACACACACAGCTTCCGTTTGACCACAACACATCAGCCTCCATTACTGCCAGCGATGTGCCTCCGTCTCCCTCGCTCTGCTCCTCATACGCCTGATGCACAGCCATCCCCATCGCCTGCCTCTCCATCCCAACCCCCAACCATTAAATCACAGCAACCCTAGGTGTCTCTTCTGCAAAGAAAACACAAATCAAAATACCTCAATCAGGGAGCCTTTGAGGGGGGGGGGGGGGGGCTTCTGCTCCTTCCACTACAGTCCACAGAACAACACCACGTCAACAGGAGACAGGAGGAAAAAAAAAAATCCAATCAGGTGTAGATGAGGAATGAGGAGGGGGGGGAGAGAAACAACCCAAAAAACAAACAGTGCAGCTCCACAGTTCTTTCTCCTTTCCACCTTCTCCTTCCTTCTCCTGTGTGTCTGTCCTCTGTCCAGCTTTGGCTTTGTGATGCTAAGCTAACGAGAGCTAAGCTAAGCAGCATCCACACACTGGCTTATAATGCGCTCCCGTCTCATACCCACACACACCAGCGCTGAGCTGAGCTTCAGTCTCTCTCTCGCTGACTGAGCCCCGCTGTTTCCCGTCTCGCAGGCACCCACATCATGCACCCGCCCACTTCCCCCTGCTCCCTCCCCTTCTCTTGGCTATTCACCCCTATTCTTTCTTGTTCTCATAGATCCCGTCGGATCCCAACGACACCTCGTTTCACTGCTCCTCTCAGGACACTGATGTTCTTATACACACAAACGCGTACGCTTGCTCTGGCTGTTGAACAAGTTCCTGGCAAGTCATCCTTGACCGACATGTGACGAGGAACCTTTTGCAGCAAATAAAGATGTGGAGTTAGGAGGTGAGATGAGAGCTGGCCACAGAGGTATGGACTGAAGTGAGACTGAAGCTGCATAAATTTACATGTCAAACGCAAAAGAAGGAGCTAAATAGCCTGATTCCTACACTGCTGATATTTATAGAGGTTACAAGTCTGCTAGATAGATAAGCAAACTATAACACAACTAATCAACCGGGATAACTGCAGAACAATCCCAAAAGAATAAGTTCAAAGGTCCTTCATGTGAGAATCAAGCTGAAATATGGACAAACAAGAAAAAACATATTTAAACTTTCCAAGTGGAAGAAGCTGTTATGTTGTGCTTTGTTGTTAAGGAAGGGGGCTGGGAAAGGCAGTGCAAAGATATACAATGGAGTAGGGTCAAAGGTCAATAAAATTTGCATGCATGGAAATCTCACTTTACTTTGAGTGTGGTGTTGATGGACTGCAGAGCTCAAAAGTTTAATTTTAAAATGTAATGAAGGAGCAACTGCCATCAGGAAAAAAACAAAGTAAATCACTGCTGGACACTTGCATTGGTGCGAGTTTTAGCACTAATATTAGCATTTAATCTACAAGGTGTGCTGCTTCTTATGCTCCAAGGGACTTCATCTATCACAAATCCCCTTTATGGCAGCAATCCTTTGATCCTGATAATGGTTTTGTACCCCGGAAAAAAAAAACAAAAAAAAACAAACATTTTGCCTATTCGGCAGTTACTGTTTCCTGCACAGTTGGCTTCATCTACCTGCAGCATGCTGGGAACCCCCCATTTTAAGTGTGCTCCAACTAATACAGAGATGCTGTTTTGTGACCTAGAGCCCTACCCCTGTGGTTTAAAAAAAAAAAAAGTCAGCAAAAACAGAAAGTAAATCTGTACAACAACAATGCTCCTATGTCTGAAGCTACACCCAGCAGCTGGTTAGCTAAGCCTTGCAGCTGTATTTGAAATGAGCAGACACAAATACTGTTTTGGCCACCGTTTCACTCAAGTATGGCCATGGTGTCAGGTGTTTGGAGAAGTCCAGCGCGTGGCAAACTTGCCTTTGAGAGAAGGTTTAATTCAACACAGAACTGGTTTAACAGGAAGGATCTGTTGTTGAAAAGAAATGTTCGAATACACTTAGGAAAGCTTCCCTTACATAGTGCGTGACAGATACCAGACACACGGATTATTTGACTGACATGCATCCTCTTCTCAGTCGACGAAGAAAAAACAAAAATAGCCTCAAGTTTAGATCTAGATCTTGTTTTTACCTTGTAGTGCCTTACTTGACTTCGTTTGCTACTTAGAAAGGGCACCGCCACTCTCAGAGCTTTGTGCATTTCTTTTGCTTTGTTGAGGTACCACTGTGTGATTGCATCTCTGACTGCAATTTTTTAAAGCATGACTAGAGAGGTGGCTTGTGTGTCCGTTGTTGACACAGACGAAACCCCGCTCGTATTGGACAGGACAGTGAGCTCTGATCCAACCACAGGTTATACATCTAAATGCTTATTCATGTTTATGTTAGCTTGACTAGCTAGCTAGAATCAACACTGATTTGAGTGTGTTTGTCCCCCAATCTCTCCATCCCCTCTCTCTTTTCTCCTCTCTGCCCATCCCCCCCCCTTCTTGCCCTCCTCCCACACCCAAACTCCACCCTACCCCCATCTCGATCCCCACGGCTTCAGCCCACACCTCCCTCCAAGCCGTCCTCTTAGCCTATATACGGGTCGTCCAATTGTCTGCACTGCCAGTCCCGCAATTCATCATCACACACACGCACACACACAGACAGACACACACACGTGAACACAGACTTGTGCAAACCCTGTCCATTTGAGGAGTGATCCCCAAGTCATCAGCATCACAACAACTACAGCAGACAATACTGCTTACTTGCCTTGATGCAGGCGAGATCAGAGCTCCCTTTTCAAGGCTTGTCGACACAGAACGGCGAGATTTAAAAATCAGGTATTAAACCCACAGAGCAACCGTCTTCTTCTTGCTACTGCTCCGATCGTTGTAACTGGCAGGGAGGAAAAAAAGAAAAGAGGAAGACAAAGACTGATACAGAGGGAGAACGGGAGCAGCAGTGGCAGCGGGAGGACGAGAGGCAGTGGTGTCATGAGTTGGGGGGGTCAGGAATGAAGAGGAGGAGGATAGAGGGAGTGGAGGGTCGGTGGGGATAATGGGAGACTGGGAATGTTTGACGTACAGATGGGATGACCACAAGGGAAGCAGATAAATGCCTCGGCAAATGGGGGAGGGTGGGAGTGCTGTGCTTCAAATATTAACAGGGTTATAGGGACAGCTGACTTTTTTGGACATGCGAGTGAGGAAACTAGTTTATGAACAAATGACAACAAAAAAATTCTCTTGCACTTCTTGTTAGTCATTTCTCCAACCATGTGTTAAAAGTTAATTTTTATCTGGTTTTTACCCCTTAACTATATAATTAGTCCAATTCCACTTTTAAAACTGCTGGTTGGATGGTAAAATAGCCTCCAATCATTTTTCTATGAAGCGAGTGTGTCTAACCATTTTTTCTGAAACTGAACATTAGGACATTTACACCAGCTGCTTTTGTTTTTTTTAATAAAGCTACATTCAAGTTTAAGATATAGTGAAGTGGCCTATGGACAGCAGACAGCAAACACACACCGAAAACTGTTACAAAATACTGTTGAATCCCTCCATTGTTGCGTACAAGTGCTGCTAGTGGTTGTTTAGGGAACCAGTGTGTGTGATATTCTTGCCGATTTCCAGAATAAATCTTAAATGCATTTCTTTACCTTGCCAAGAACCAAAGCAAAACCTGTTTTTCCATGTTTTTTCTAGAATGCACCGACTTTGGAACGACGTCACTCCCAAGTTCTGACATTGGAGCTCTGAAGAATCTGGATCCTGGCGTTTTTCTCGTCTCCCTCACCCTGAACCAGTCGCAGCAGATAGCTGCCCCTCCATGAGCTTTCCTGTTAAAACAGAGTTTTTCCTTCCCACCATCTGATTGCTGCGGTCCTCTCTCCATTTATTGTACAGTGTGCCTTACAATGTAAAGAACCTTGAGGCGACTTTGCTGTGATTTGGTGCTATATAAATAAAACTGAACTGAGCTAAATGTCAAGCAGCTCACAGGTAATACATGGATTTTGACCTATAGTGCTCTGACAGTGACAGGAGGACTATAAAAGTGTAGAAAGGTTGATTAAGCTGCGATACAATTTTTGCCAAATTACACCAGACCTCTCTCTCCTTCTGTTTCTCCAACTGCTGTTTGCTTAAAAATCACACAAGCACAGGAACATGTGAAAGCGCCTTGATCAAGGATTTGACCATTATAAACAAAGATAACCACTGACCTCACACAACTGCAGGTCAAAGGCAAACACACCCATTTCACACACACATGCTTTTTGCTCTGACTGTGATGGGCATAAGGATACATTTAGTCACTGCCCCATGCAACATGACCTCAAATAACACAAAGAAAATATTAAGCTGTTGCAAAGCATCTCTGAATTCAATATTCTGGTAAAAGATGGACTCTCCACTACGAGCCATGACAACGAAAACTTTAGAGTCCTATTAAACATGTGGCCCGGAGAACACCTTCATGCACCGTTTGCTGCCAACAGCAGCGAGGTTTTTACTGGTGTGCCTCGGACCACTCCGTAATTAAAACGGCCAGCCCCTCCCACCATCTACCAGTGTCTAGCTGACATATGGCAGTGGAGGTAATGCAGACAAAGTCAGATAGTAATTTGTGTGAGAGACTATGAATAAACTAATTAAAGAAAGCCAGCTGATAAGAACCATGAACATTTTCATCCTTCGGCAGATCCTTTTCAAATCCAGTTCCAAAAGAATGAACTTAAAATCCAATATGGTGAGGACATGGAAACCATTTAGCTGTTGAATAACGCTGACGAACACTTTAATTGAAATTTGTATACTGTGGATTTTAATTTATACTAAAAAAAAGCAAAGTTCTTATTGTGGAAATTGTGAAATTATGTAATTTTGCTATTGTGAGACTGATGGATATTACTAAAGATCACTATATCACTGCACCACAGATGCAAATATTAAAATGCTGAGTAGAGACACTTGCAGACAAGCCAATCATTTATGCAGTTTTGCTCTTTCCCACTCTCTTATTATAAGTCAGGCATTCTGTAACCACGATAAGTAGGGATTTCCAACTCGAGCAGCAGGATAATGATTCACTATCCTCTGATTGGTCCAACTGGACCATTTTCAAAGTCATGTGCAATTCAAGGTTAAGTCAAAATTGGCATCAGGCATCAATCTACTCTAGGAATATCATTTATCTATAAGAATGCTATTATGTTGTTTATACAATAACGCCACATCATTAGCACCAACACTGTATTCGTGTTGGTGTTTTTTCCCTGGAGCAGAGAAGAATGAAACTTCAAATGTCTAATTCCACTTTGAAGCAGTAGATATGAGAGAAATATGCGGCATTAGAAAATAAATGTGCTTTCAAATAGCTGCTGCTATATCAACACTAAGAAAAAACACATCAAAGACACCAGGCCTCTATTCCTGGATTATCCAACCAGAGAAGATACTGGTTAGTGATAGAGGGATGCTGATGAAGCTACAGGTACTATATTTACTGCCTTTATTGATCCAGTGGTCATGAGATACTACTAGGCTATTCATCGTCTTATATGCTGGTAAAAAGAAGGCAACTCTACTTTTTGAGGTTTGCGAAGACATGTTATCTCTCATCCAAGAGGCTTCTTAAGTAAAAAACAAAAAGGTGAATAGAGGTGGTGGCTTATGATACCAGCTATCAGCCACTTACAATGCAGTCTTAAGACCTCCTCCCAGGTTCTTTAACTCCAACACTCACACCTAACCTAAATGGATCTCAATAGGCAATATGATAGAGTGGGGCAAGGCCCTACATTGGTTTCACCTTTAACCCCTGGTTATGCTAATGACACGCCTTTCTTCACACCGTGGCTTATGTATTGACTCACATGATCAATAGGTCAGGACCACCTCCAAAGATCGCAAACCCCACTAGGGGTTAACGCTGCATTCCAGAAACCACAGAACTCAGATGTTGGAACTCGGGAGTGACGCCACTCCTGAGTTAGCATGTTCCCAAAAACACGAAAAACAAGGTACAGCAATCCAGGTATTACTACCAGTTCAGCAAAACACTTGTTTTTTGCACTTAAAAGCACATTCATGGATATGGCCTGGTCAGTGCTCTGAGTATGGCTTATTTAGTGAGTCACAAATACACAACAGTGGCATTACAGAGAAGTTTTATGTTCAATGCCACCATCACGGACTGTTAACTCTGGGCTGCTCAAACTTTCTGAGTCGGACATCCGAGTTGAGAGGGTGTTCCTACTGGGAGCAGGAAAAATCCAACTTTCAACTTATTCAGGAACACACCATAAATGTGCGAATAAGTGAAGAATATTCTTGGATGAGCGGTAAAACGTCTTCACAAACTTGACCCTACATAGACTACACTCTCCATTGTGAAAACGGCAGATATTTTTTCCCTTGATCTAACTGGACGTTACTTGACAGGATGGGTGGTGCGTGCAGCATGCCTAACTTTGTGTCAACTAGTCGATGATTAGTTTGGAAAGAAGGCAGAAGAGCGGGATGAACAGAAACGTTGTGTGATTAAACAGATGAAGCCATGAATAAGGTTTATCAGGAAGAGGATATGAAGCAATCAGTCCTGCTAATTGCACGGCCAATATTGGTCTAAAGACAAACAATCAGGCTTAATTAGAAACAGCGGTAAAGGGTCTGTGTGAGGCAAGCAAACTCATTCATACATGGATCTAAAACTAATGAAGCCTGGAAGTGAGACGGTGGTTTGCAATGACCTAAACGAAGAGTTTTCTGATTTTGTTTGGATGCTTACACAACACTGTCCCCTAGTAATGGTAATACGCTACTGCTTAAAGAGTATTTAGGAATGGTTAATCATGTGCATAAGACTGATCAATAGTGATGTTCTTTAAGAATATCGTTGCTGATGTGAGGAAGAGGAAGAGCACTGGATAAATGACTGATGGTCACATTCCCTAGAATCTTCTG
Source organism: Pelmatolapia mariae (assembly GCF_036321145.2). Classification (NCBI taxonomy): domain Eukaryota; kingdom Metazoa; phylum Chordata; class Actinopteri; order Cichliformes; family Cichlidae; genus Pelmatolapia; species Pelmatolapia mariae. The sequence goes on from NC_086231.1 coordinate 27,837,418, forward strand.
AAGATGTATACTGTACTTGGACAGTCTTTGATGTATGCGTTTGTATGATTCCTTTAATTATGTGTTTTGATGCAAGTCTCATACATTTCTTGAATGCATACTTATTAAAAAGAACGGAGTGTGAAAGACACAAGAAGGATTTAGCAAAAGACATGTCATGGACTCACAAGGCACGGCGTGACGGTAGAGGTTGTCTCTGATGGTCTGCTGCAGTTCGTGGTCAGGCGAGGACTTCTGGAAGCGCTGGCTCAGATACTGCTTCAGGTCCTTGGTCAGCTTGCTTCCTGTGATTGTGAACACAAATGTATCAAAACAACTGAAGTAAAAAGCAGGCCAGCACACATAAAAACATCACAAGAGCCAAAATGACACTGTTAATCCACAGCAGAGCGTCAAATGACCACACCGCTTGGCTCCAGTGAAAAGAAAAACACAGGTTTATCCTGAAACTACAGTAAAGCTTGATGCTGAGCGAGTGCACAGCCGTGAATTGTACACTTGCCATCGTCACTGAGAGGGGGTAGCTGGCCGCAGACTCTCGCTCCAGCAGGCCAGGACTAGCCAAATCTAAGACTGCTAGCACCATGGCTGACACAGAAGCAGCCCTCCTACCGTTTAGCCATCTGCACCTCAGACACACATTAGGCAACTAAAGGGCAGCATGGGGGGAAAGTGTCCATATGTGTGTGTGTTTGCTCCCGAATCTGTGCCTGTGTGTGGTTATTACAGATACTGTCCACGTCAGTGGCAGTTCCACGCCTGTTCAAACGTATCACATGCAGTCTGAGAACATAACAGAAAAAAAGAGTCGAGATGTCTGCCGTCACCCAAACAGACTGAAAAACTGGGTTTTATACTCAATTTATACTCGATGACAATTTCATGATCGAATTTCGTGACAAGACTCCTTCAGGCAACAACAAACATCTTATTTTCTTCATTAGTGTATGTCCCATTACTCATTATACAAATGATGTATCTCCCATCTTTGCATGGCTGCTGAGACCATTTTTGGTTGTCTTGGGCAAACAACCAGTCATAAAAGGCCCTGGTTTCTGTTTCCATGGAAACTGTGTGTACGTGTGTGTACGTGTGTGTATATGTGTGTACATGCGTGCCGGTGTGTGTGTTTAATAAGATGATTGAGATTGTTACCAAAGTACAGAAGAGCATTCTGCATTGGTTAGCAGAAAATATTGTTTTTGTTTTTTAATTATATGAACCTACAATGGAAGCACAACATGCACAGGTCCAGGTATGGTGCGTCTGCCTTTTATTTGATTGTGACCAAATATTTTGTCTGTGATGCATGACAATATACATGAAGAAGCACAAAGTAGATGCAGAAACATATGGGCAAATTATCAAATTGTGGTTTGGAAGCAGTTGGGTAATTAAAATGTCAGCATAGAACACATTTAACTGTTGTTCCTCTGAATTTGTAGTTTTTTTCTCATCTTCATTTTTCTATTTTAAATAAAAAGTTCAAATTTAATATTTCTCTTAATTTCTAAAAAAAAAGCGGCTGTAGATCACACTTTGTATCGCAAGGTTCCTTACTAGGAGTTAATCCAGCTTCGTGTATTGAAATTTAATTGACTCAGGTATAAATAAACTGGGGTCTTCGACCACTGCAAACGTGAACCGTTATAAATCAGTTTTACTAATCGATGATGCGTAAGCTGTCTATAAAAAGAGGTCAAGCCTTCCATCACTATCTGAGCTTGCTGTTGGGAGGGTATGCTGCTCCTGGCACCGTCCCATACAGACATATCACTCAGTTGTAATCCTCACAACAGGTCACAAGCCAACTCTCACGCCAACAGAGAGCCTAATGCGCTCTCTGATGTGCTCATGTACACAATTACTAGAGAGCCGTGGGTACTCCTTACTGCCAGACTTCAGACTGATTGTGTGACCCAGTGTGAAATTCGGACTGGACTCCCTGTAATATTACTAAAAGGTCACCCAAAGTGAATGACGGCACAACATAGTACAATTTAGGTTTTTCCTAGTAATGTTAACTCGATATTGTAGTATATTTTTAGCCATAAAGAGGTGTAGCCACTAATATGAATCAGGCTTGAAACCAAGTGCTCATCAAACTCAGCAGCAGCTTTTGTGCATCATTATACATTATTTTGGCTGATTAAAAGATGAGTCACTCTTTCAGATGAAGCAGACAGGCTTAAGAAAGCTAGCACAATCCTTTTACGTGGTTGGTGATGGGTGTGCCATCAACAGCACCTCAAGGAGCTATTGCATAAGAGCTAATCCAGTTACGTTGAGTCTGTCCTCCCCCAACTCTCTCTTTGTGTGCCATTATCTTGATGGAACAACGATGCTTTCGTAAAAATGAGCAGCCATCCTTCAAAGTCACAAAACTATGAATAACAAGACCCTAAAGGACTGCCAGAGTAGTGAATGATAAGAAGATAATTACATTGGGACATGTTGATTAAGTAGATAGCGCTATCTGTCATCCTTCTCCTCCTGTACAGAGCTGACAATTAAGGCTATCCACTGATCCCCACCTGGTGTCAAAACATGGCTTTTAACAGTAAGCATTTAGGGAAAAGTCTGACCCAATTTCAACTACCTGCATAGACCAGGTTGGTACTAAAACTCACCATTACAAGGAAGCTGCTTAAGCCTTTTTTCCTTAAAACTGAAATTACCTGCTAGAGCTCTATATTAAAGTGAGACTCTATGCCAAAAATCAAGTCCTAATATATTTCATCTGGCACATCTGCTCTTGACTTTCATTTAAAATCAAAAAGAATGTCGAGTATTTAAAATGACAAAAGCATATGAACAATAAATACAGAGAAATGTAAAAAGGAAAACAATAAAACAAAGCAAAATAAAAATACAATTAGGATTTGTTCAAGACACAAGATCCAGATGTGAGAAGCAAATCAAGTCAACTTAGATGTTACTTGCCTTGTAGAACTCAAGGCAAATACAAAATAAGGGAAAAACAAAAACTCTGAAGCAGTCTCTTTTCAGAAATCACAAGGCCCACAAACTATTTTTTATCTAAAGTCTGCATTTGGCAGCCAAAAGAAACATACAGCTAGCTAACAGTACAGCCTGGCTGAAGGAGATGCTGATAATATCTACATCTTTTCACACTGTCGAGCACAAGCTCCTCATCACTGGTTAAATTATTCTTTTCTTCTATTGTAGTTGGATATTACGAATTCTCCTGACATTTAAACCATAAGTGACAAGTTAGTCTTAAGGTCCACCAGAAAGGACCAGAAAGTATAGCCAAACCCCCGATCTTCATCCACACTGTCGTACTATTACTTGCATACTTTAAATGCAAGCCAAATAAAAGCACACCATCTTGAACAATGTTCTACAAGAAGTGAAGGATGAGTGACCACTAGCTTTTCCTTGGCCGGTGCTTAGATGTCTGCTGGGACCAAGTATGCATGAGGTTCGGGAGTCAAATGAACCTCTTTCTGCAGCTACACGATGTACTCTGTTGTTTCTGGTATGAGGTCAAATACCATTCGACCACATTTCCTATTGCTTTTCCCTTCCCAGCTGAGTACTTTAAAACCACTATCCTTAAGTGATCCAACAACGTGAGATTCTTTTGAGTCTTTTGCCTCCAAATATGTTTTGGTTGATCAAACGGTAGTAAAAAAAAAAAAAAATAAATCCACTGTTATTGAGTGGATAGTGTACATGATACCTCTCATGATCACCCCTCCTTAAACCTTAAAGACAGCTAGTCAGCTCCTTAAAAAGAGTGCCAAGTATACATTAAAACCATTAACTGCTACCAAAGTGCTGTTCTGGTACCATCTATATAATGACACAGCACTCTGGCTGTGATGGCAAATAGTGCCGTTTCTGTATGTAAAATGAACATCTTAAAAGTCTTTCAGTTTTAGTTTTGAGCTTTAATTTCAGATAGTTTTACTTCTGATGCCCTGAGGATTTTACCTGTAATTCAGTTATTAACACAAAAACATCACCAAACTCTATGAACCTGCCATGATGGAACAAAGAGCAGGCAGGCAGCAGACTAGAATTCAGAGACCATTTAGCCCAGAGGCCACCCACCCAAATCATACTGCAAACACATAATTAGAAAAGACGTATCCTTAAAACAAAGCCCACCTGTTATAGATTTTCCATAATCCCACTGAAACAAGCGAGATTTTCTAACCGGAGACGTGCGATCTACAACAGAAGGGAGGTGAGCGAGAAGGGTTTTTATACAAGACAGAGAGAGGCAGGGTCTGTCACACAGAACGTGAACATCAGAGTAAGCCAGGCAAAACATCAAAAGAGTTTTTAGACATAGCTGAAATGTGGAAAGCCCCTCTACTTTCCAGGCATCTCCCCCCACTGAACCCAGCCCGGCACCCCTCGGCTGTGATCAGCCAGCCAAGTCCCTGCTCAGACATGCATAGCCAGCCATGGCACCAGCTAGACCCTCCGCTGGCAGTTGACATCTGTATTCACAGCATGGAAAAAGCAAACTTCATTGAAACTCGACCCTCCTTGCTTGCGGGGCAGCCTTAGTAAGAAAGGAAAGGTTTGACCGATTTTTGCTGATTTAGTAACGGGAGGAGTCACGCACCCGTTACACTCTACACAAGGAATGGCATTGCATAGTGGGGGAGCCCCCAAAAAGCTGGCTCGATATCCAAAAACCTACAGCTACACGTTGGCTACATAACCCTGCTGCTGATCCTAAAATTAATCTTACATGTGTGCACAGTTTTAAAGTAGCTGAGGCTGTCCATTCAGGACCTGGGCTCAGGCCAAAATCCAAACATACTTAAAGTTGATTACTTTTACTGGAAGAATCCCATAATGGAAGTTTGACATGCTCTACATGTAATTCCAGACAAGTACTCGCATAAGAGAGTGTTTTTCCCCGCTCACATTAGTCTTAATAACTTGCAGAAAACTAAAACTATCATTTCTAATTTTCTCAGATGTGGCAAGAGGAAAAAGATGTCAAAACAGACCGAGTACTCATGCCACAGCTCAAGGAAACATAGCACTTATAGGCCAGTTGGTACATCTTTCTGTCCACTTTGATACAGAGGGAGAAACCTCGGCAGCCGTTGGATTGATCATCAGTTTTTATCGATGCTCCTTGCAGGTAGAACCTACCATCTGATGGTGATGCCCTCACCTGATTTTTAATATTTTGCAATAGTCTGCATTGTGATTTATCACCTTTTTTTCAATTGCAAATTATGTCCATGAAGTTATTTCATAGCTGCAAAATGACTTTGTAAAACATACCAACCCTGGTACTAAAACCTGCAGTAAGATAGAGTTTATTTACAGTTTAGAATTTATAGTTGGACATCAGCATGCTGGTCTTATTATAACCATAAATTCCCCACCGCTCTGAATTAAATGCATTTCCTGCACTTTTTAAAAGGCTCTTTATGCAGAGGCATCTAACGATTCTGACCGCAGGTTCGGTCTTCGCAGCGGGCAATGGTAGATGCAATCGTCCTCTTAACACAAAGCAACACAAAGTGACAAAGCAGAAAACACTGTCATATGCCAGCGAGGATGCCAGCCTGTTTTACACTTAGCCAAGCCAGACTTGGCATTGCCATCATGTTTGGCTGGGCACTGGGTGTCATATCGATGTAGAATACACAAACAGTCTGGCACACAAGGTAACAAATAACTTTTTTTTTTTTCCTCCGTCCTCCTCTCTCGAATTGTCTTTTGAACATCAAGGGGCATGTTGCCAGGCAAAAGCTATGATTAGAACTAAATCCTCCCTTTCTCTGGGCTGTTTATTGTTAAATTTAGTTCCTCCAAAGTGGGACATAGCAGGCTTTAAAGTCAAATGGATTCATGTCATCCCAACTTGACCTACTACAAGTTAAATTTAGCTATGTACACAAGCTGCCCAGAGTCATGTCTTATATAATCATCTCTTAAGTGAGCAGTCCATCCATGGCTCTAGTTAATCAGATAATCGGGGCTAATCAGCATTTAATTGATTTAACTCAGCAGCTATCTACACTTAACATTTTCATCACCCCTGATCAAAGCTTAGCCATATGTCATAATGATTAAGAAACAGGCAGAGAAGTCAGAGAGAGCCGAATGTGACCCTTGACCAGTGACCTCTAGATAGTTCACATCCATATTATCACCGATAACTAAACAACCATGGTTGGGTCTGTGTGCACCAGCGGAGATTATGTAGACCCCTGCGGGTGAAAAACATGGTAAAATGAGGATGGCAGAAATACTTTCCCTTCTAAGTTTTTTATTAAGGTCGTTGTCAAGATATTACTATAATGAACAGCCCTTTGAAAAAGAACTCCCAAACCACCAGGCAGAGATTTCACATTCACAGAGCAGACAGGCATGTGTGTCTGTGCGAACAAGCCCGTCTTTGAACTCAACACTACCCCCTAGGTTGCTCTATTAGATGTGGCTTGCATCACAGCAATAGATGGGCTCTGTATCCATAGCAACAGCTGCCAGATGAGTACAGGCTGTGGTAAAAGGTGGTGATGGGAGACAGCAAGGCATAGTCTGCTGCCCCCCTCTGGACTATCAATGCTTTACAAAAATACAAGAAAAAGCAAAAATGGATCATGAGCCACATTAAGAACAGTGACACATGGAACTGAGTTTTTAATGTAAATGTGCTGCTCGGTGCAATATAAAGAAATTACAACTTACTCTAAACGTATGCACGGCTCCTTCACATGTAAAATATTGCTTGAACTGATAAAAATGTCAACAAAGAGACTGAAATATCACAGCAACAAAGACTTCAGACTAAACAAGAACTAAAATGAAGTTTAGAGCTTAAAGGTCAAAAAAGAAAAAAAAAATCTGCCGTAATAGTTACAAGACGAGCTACATGAACCATAAATCTGAAATGGCTGTAGTGAGACATCGGTACTATAACATGACGGACAAATTACCGATGCAAAACTGATTGAGGTGTGTGGATGCTAAAAAAATTAGTTGAAAAACAATGCTGAGATGTATACCTTACAGTTAACTGAAAAATGTAATCAAGTCTGCACATCAGAGGTACTGGGAACTCTGTGAAACTCAAAAGTGGTCTTTGCAGTGACTAACTGAAGTGAAAAGATCACAGACTGCCTTCAGCGCTCTGAGACGTGAGTTTAAGTCAATGTGTTGGGTTTGCAGTTTTGTGTCACGATTTCTTTAAAAAGAACTGCTAGCGGCCTCGCATACGCAACCATGCAATTGTTAGACACAGCAATATGGATACTGTTGTACTCGTGCGTTTGCAACAAATCGCGTGAATGTGTGACTGAATGAGTTTTCGGTCGGAGGTAGGAGTACGCCGCTTCTCAATCAATGCCTGCATGAGACAGCGGAGATCTAAATTGAGGACTAAATGGACTCAGACGCTGAATAATGTATCTGGATATGACTTTGACTGAATGACAAAGCCATCTGTTTTCTCAGAGGAAAATCCATTTTCACCAGCATTTTTGTTCCCCCTAACCAGCCCAGTATAGCAAGAAAAACATCAGAGCCCATCAGGAAACATAGGTTGTCCTCATAATGTCAGAAACGGGACTCAATTAAGTACAAATCAGATCTTTTTGTGGGAGGTTGCTACAGAAATTGCTTGTTTGCTAGTGTGTTTCTTGAAAATCTTCACAGCTGTCGGTATACGAGTCTCAAATTAGGTGCATCACTTTGCAGCCGAGGCTGTGAAAGCGCAGGAGATGCAGGACGAGATATGGTCTTTTCAGTGCAGCGGTGCAACAACAAATAAAAAGTTTGGTACTTTGACAGATGCACCTCGTTGAGTCCAGATCAGAAAAAAAAAGCAGATCCAACACGATCAGGGTTAAGTCTCTGGCACATTTTCAATCCTGTCTATATGGTTGCGTGTCCCAGAGCTGCTTGCCTGTTTACTATATTCCTAGATTGCTTTCATTGATTGCAGTCCTTCACAGTGGGGAAAGAAATCCTCAGAGGATTTACATCAGCATGTAGGGGCGAAAAAAGGCTGCAGTAGAGATATCACTTCCCCATCTGCAATCTGACAGTGGACTGTGAGAAGCACATCATGTGACCATTCACAGGTTTGAGCACTGTGTGTGTGCTGCATGCATGTGAGCGACGTCGAGTTGGTATTTGTAAAGGCCATTATTTACACAATATGAGCACCTGTCTGATGTGACAAACACCAGCAATCCGCTAGCCAAGGACTCAGACACTATAAATAATAACAACAGTGGCTGGATCCAGATTTATGTGGGTGCTGAACAGTGCCATAAGTTCTGTGTTATTAATATTGCTTTGATGCCTCCTACATACAGTATGAGCCTGTGCGAACAAAGAGGCTTCCAGATTAGGCTTGTGAGTGAGAGGACCCATCATGCATGGATCTGTATATATTTAAATGGGAAGTCCTTTACAGTCTCCATGATCACCACAGAACCAAAAAAACAAAATAAAGTTAATATGCAAAGTAAATCAACATCATAATAACTGCTTAATTAAGAGGTTCCTTTATTTAAAGCCAGGATTTACTGAGATTATTGACTGACTGACGTAAAAGCCTCTGAGACAAGTATTTTGGAGATAACTGCCTCTCCATCACCGTCCCTAATGCACTGACAGGCAACATTTCAAGACCAATGAGTGTTCTAGTCTCCTGTGACAGTCCAACTGATTGGCCCTCTGATACGAATAAGGTCCCCGACTGGAAAGGAAGACCTGTGCTTTAAGCCAGAGATAGACAAGGGAAGCACAGGACTGTGATACAAAGGAAAAATCCACTCAAAGTGGAAGATGGCAAAAACGTGTAAGATAAATAAGAACAGGCAGTAAAATGTTTACACTCAGTGAAAAATGTGATGGCAGAGGTCTCTGTGTGCACATAGGGAAGACAGACACAGAGATAAGGGGGATCCTGGGACACAGCCACCTTAAACCTTCAAACACAACAACTGTCATTTAGCAAAGTGCTCTTCTTGTACAATCACAACCAGAAAGACATGTGGCAGCTGAAGAAAAGCCCATTTTAGAACAAATCGCCACTATAAATAAAAGCTCTGCTCTGTTATTAACCTGGTTACGGCATGACACATGAATTTTTCTACTCGATGATTTATGCAAAATAATACGTCACTTAATGCAATTAAGGACAAGTTATGAAAAGCAACAACGACCGTCAGGACCAATCAGACACAAATTGTACAATTTTTAACTACAGCATCATCAGTATCTCCCGGCTCTGAAAAATGCATGCACAAGCACAGAGGTAACAGTGCTAATTACATGCCTCATTGTGCTGCGGTTTCTCAGAGGTCCTAGATTTAGTCTGTATGTAACTAATATAATACAACCATAAGGATTATATCTGATGACACGAGCAACATCAGATTGTTGAGCTTTGAAAAGAACCTCCAGATAATAAAAAGAAACCTTTGGTCGTGATGACGAAACCGGTTATCAAAATAGCTATACAGAACAACAAACTCCACAAAGGTCTCTAAGCTAACTAACTTAACTATGTGCTGACCAATAAGCACCACCAAAGGCCTGTTTTCAGCCAGGAAAAGCTCAACGGGATACAGTGTACCAATTTAAATTTGAGGGGTTTCCACCCCCCCACCCAAAGTCCAAAATTCACATGTATGCAGCAAAAGCATGACAGTAATCCAAAGCAAAGATGTGCTCAAAATATCAAGCACAGACCACCAGAGGACTTGCTGGCAATTTCTGTGACTAAGCTGAAAATGTCCATCTTTATTGGCCCTTTAGATTGCTGAGATGAATTACCATAATATGTCCTGGCCTCTCTACACCCTCTATTCCATTTCAGAGAAAGATAAATTGGGCATCTGCTGGGGTGTAATCAGAGTCAGTGTGTTAAGTCACCCCGGGACCACAGTGGGCGAGCACTGCATCGACAGGCCAACCACTGGTCAAAGCCACGGATGGATTAAAGGGAGGAATAACTTAAAGAATGGGGTGAAAAGTGGCAGAATTACAGCTGTGTCACAAGCAAACTAGTAAAGCAAAACACAAAAATGCAAGCAAGTCAGGAAAACATCAAGTCATAAAGAAAATAATAAAGAAAAAAGCAAATCACAGAGAAATGGGAGGATTATTGTAAGCGCGTTCATATTAAAGACAGACCCAGAGTGAGGTACGCCCCTCCTGCCTGTCTACAACTGTACAACCAGCTGTTGGGATTCCTTGTGTTCATTGCAGATTTCCTGGCTTCTAATTGGCCACATGGGGAAGACTCAGTTATTCTCTATGATTAAACAATGTCTGCCACAGTCGGCCTCACCTCGGAGCCCAGGGCGAGCTCATTAAGTCTGCCACCAGGGGGCACATGTCACTCAGGATCATTAAGTATGAGAGACTGTGTGCTGTGGCTGTACAGCCTGTTTGCTTATACTGATTGTTGGCTGTGTTTGCTGATGCCTTCGGTTAGAGGTGTGGCCACGAATAACAACTGTAATTACAACAGACACCTAAACAGATTCCCCAACAGAGTCTCCTGAGCTGATCTGACAACATGCCGACTTCAGAGGAAGAGGAATCCCACAGAGCGTTTTAAGTGAATGAGAATTTGTTTTTATATAATTAAGCCTGACCACCCTTTTCCAGGTCCTCAAACAGCTCATAGTCGTCTAAAAGCACAAAATAATGAGTTTAACATTAGAATACAATGAAAGGAGGGGTAACCTTCAGAACTTCAGATCAGTCTTCACCCATAACAAACCTAACATGCCAATCCTATTGACTTGACTCATCTGGACAGAAAGGGAGGGGGGCTGCCTGAGTCTATCCCAGCTGCCATACGGCAAGGGGTACATCCTGGACAGGTTGCCAGGATAATTCGAGAGTTTATTAAGTGATTATTATTATTATTGTTGGATGCACCCTTTTGTTTGCTTCTGCTAAATTGCTTTAATAAAACATCCTGCATTTAAAAAATCTCCATCGTGGACATTCACTTAACTCTTTGTGAAACAGGTAAAACTTGTGTATGAGCAGTGCATCTAGTTAAGTGTTCTTACAGGTTACAGGTTTCAAAACCCAAAAACTTTTCAGGATTTAAATCAAATTGGAGATAAGATGCTATTAATGCAAACAAGCTGGTATGCATTGTTGGCAGGCACATTCCCAAAAGTAGACAAAGTCAGAATAAACAAGAAGGTTCTGTCATGCAAAATGTCAGTTCAATGTCACGTGTGCCCTTTCTGTGCTGTGCATCATAGATTTATGGATATAAACTTCTTTCTATTACATATCTTGAAGAGCAGACCAGCGCTTCTGGTTCTCTCTCATCTCTTTCCCCCCTTATGCAATTCCTTACTTGACCTGCATTCCATCATTAAAATACTAATTTCCTTCCCTCTGCCACATCCTTTGAGCCATCAACATCTACATCCAGTCCTCCTCTTCTTTTTCCATCCATCTGTCCATCCATGTCTCATGCCTGAAGAGGGCATGACTGACCCACTTTCCCGTCGCACTGCTGACTCAAGACGCGCTCAAGATGTTGTGTGAACGCAAAAAAAAACAAAACAGAGGCAACGCAGCCTTGCTCATGCGGATGAACACTGAAACAAACTACATCTGCTGGCCGATCTAATTTTAGAAACAGGATGAGAACGCACACACACGCACACTTACAGACATACAGTGTGAACGCGAGAAACACAAACTTATCCAATGTGCATCATGCTGATCATCACTTTGTCCACCTTTGTAACGCTGTGTGTTATTCTGTTTTGGAAACGCTGACAAATGTTATCTGAATACCATAGTTAAAAAAGAAAAAGTATTAGAAAATACCTACTTACACACACACACACACACACACACACACACACACACACACACACACACACACACACACACACACATATTATGAAATTTCAGAGTTGTGGGCTAATAGAGCAGCAGTCAGTGCCGGTTACGTCTACAGTCGTTTCTGGGTCAGCATCAGGCATGGCTCATCCAGCCCTGCATCCCTTAACAGCTGACTCCAGGCCAGACAGGATGACACACACACACACACACACACACACTTACAACCAACAGGGACAGATGAGCATGAGCAGTGCATTGGGTATTAACAAGACATTTACTAAACACTCAGAAGCAAACTGTCATAGCAAACAGCAGTACACCAAAATTCATTAGTTAAAATGCGAGGCACTCTCATGCATTCAGCACCAAACACACACACACAAAAAAACAAACAAACTCTTAAGCCCGAGTGCCTGCACAGGCAGCAAGCTCTCATGCATCAATTACTCCACATCACACTCCTGCCTCGTGAACGCATGTGTCCTTGCATGAGGCCGTACGAGTGCATCATGCATGTGTTCATCTGCTGCCCGTACGGTTATCTACGGTTATTTCCCAGCTCTAGAACACAATGAGCAAGATGAAGCCCAATGAACCATGTGCTGGGCTTTGTCTATGTGTGTGTGTGTAAGGAGACACTTAAAGTGAAACTGCGTCTATCTGCGTATGTAACTCGAGTTGTTCTAACACACACAGAGCAGGAGGAGAATGCGCAGAATCCGACTGCACACATGCACGCACAGAGACATGTGTAGCACTTAGCACCACAGTATTACACCAGAGGCTCAGGCTGGAGAGAGCCCAGGTTTGAGGACACCAGTTCACCGCCTTAATCCACTGCAAAGGTCCAATTCCAAACCACGATGACGAAGCACTGACGGACAGGACACATCCCCCCACCACCACCGCCGCCCAACACTGTGCTCTGCCCGTGTCACAGCTTCTTCTCCACTGCTTCCTGTCAACAGGAAAAGCTGAACTGCTCGACTGGCTGTCAAATGTGAAAGCTCAGATTTTCCTTTAAAGTGTGCTTATCATGGACAGACCATTTCATAACCGTAATTTAAAAACTGCTGCATTTCTACCACCACCACGTTTTTTCTTTGAAGGAAATTACTGGAAGAGGCCAAAAAGTAAACACAAAGACATGCATTCAAGGCCAACACTTTCTCACCCTCTGAGATATAAATTACCCTGTGGAAGGAGACCACCAAACTGAGACAGTATGCCATATCCAACTGAAAAGAGCCTGAAGGTGGGACATCATGGTACCACTTATCACAAGCAGATTTCATCTCTGCAGCTCGGGCACAGCTTCAGTCATGCCATCATATTATGCTTGGACTTAAAACAACTAGCATCTTCTTTTCCCCAGCATGTGCACAACTTATAAAAGTAAAAAGAAAACAAATCCTACACCATACTGCCTAAGAATAACCCTTAAATCATCCTCTCACCTAATCTTAAACCTGTCAGCATGGACGCTGTCCAGATACCACCTTAAATCTCCCAAACCCAGGCAAACACCATGCTCTGGCATGATTGTCAATTTTAGAGCCAAGACGTGACCATGTGATGAATCTTTGTGATCAACAAAGACGAGAGAGAAAAGAACTCCTTGAAGGTATTTACTCTGAAAGTTTCTTTAAAAGGAACCCCGACTATTATGACAAGTTACTCTAAATGTGTTACAAATTATCTCCACTACATAAAAACATACTTGAGAATATCTACAATTTTTTTGTTATTCATTAAATCTTTGTTGTTTAAAACTATTTTGGAGCCGTCGGAGCGGCCATGTTTTTCGCACACAATGCATTCTGGGATAACGTTTTTATCATGCGGTTATGCGATACCATGGATAGCTGCTGCCATAAAATTGAGCTCTTTACAACAAACGCTCTCAGTCGCCATTGCCATTGGCAAGCAGTAGCCGTAGGACACCAGTAGTTTTCCCTCACTCTCTCGTCCTCGTGTGACGGATTGTTTTCATGTTCATCTAAACTAAGTACTGGTTGACTATTTTCATCCTCTCTCTCGGTTTGCTCTGGTTCAAACTGGAAAGGTTGAACAGAAGCCATTTCCAGTGCGCTGCTAACTGTGAACTCGATGCGGTGCAACCGTATGACGTCACTACCCAGAGTGCATTGAGAAGTAAATAACAATGGCGGCCTACTGGTAAACCGGTTTTATATAAAATGTGCTTAAAAGGAAAACATTTGGAGTATTTTAATACCACATATATTATTGAAAGCACAGTACATATTTTAGCGCAAACATGTCTTAAAAGCCGGGGTTCCTTTTAAGTTCTAGTTACACAGGCCTCATTCATCCGCTGCATATACTTTATGTATGATTAGAATCGTTGTGCGATTGCCGTGTCTCAGTTTGCTGTAGTATAAGGAATAAATCTTCATGTATATAAAGACGTTTACAGCTACCTCACTTGAAGTTGAATTTCTTCCTAAAATAAACTTGAGGACAGCCTATTTAATCCATTAAGCTGACTTTTCCTTGTGTTGCTGGCCAGTGGTTTAACATAAGTGGTTATGGTTCTGCTTATTATAATACATTTAACCCATATTCAGTTATTATCAGTGCAAACTGCTTAATAACTATAATATACCTTGAGATGATTTAACTTAAATCATTCTGTGTTCATTTTTGGTAGAAACGTAACAAAGAGGCCCAGAGCAGATGAGCGAGCAGAGTCGCATGGATGATGGATGATGTTTATGTTGTCATTAATGGATTACTTTTTAAACAAAAGGCAATCCATTATGAAACGGTGCCCTTTGAATTTCTGCAACAAAAATGCTGAAGCTAAAATACTTTCAAATGAAGGTCTTAATGCAGCCTGATAAGAGCAAAGTCTAGAGTACTGCAAAGCAGTGAGCTACTCAGCCGTGGGAGAACATTAGTCAAACTTGAGGATGAAACCGTGTGGAGCACGGCAGGTCTACATTATTGGCAGACAGGGAATCAGCTGGCTGAGAGCCAGTCATCACCATCAACTCTTTACATCGTGCACCATCACGTGTTTGAGCCGTGCAAAAGCATCCTAACGCGTGCAACTAAACGTTAACAGCTCATCCTTCACTGTGACGACTCGGCAGGATAAACACTGGATCAATGCTAAACATCGCTCCTACACACAGATACTATGTTACATTTTTGCATCAGTGTGAGATACTGCAGGTCAGGTGTCAGTATGATATCATCTAAAGCCTCCAGGTTTGAATCAGTTCATATGTGACAGAATTGGTCATTCAGTGATGTTAAGTGGTGCCTAAGTAGACATTTTCTACCTCAAGTCCATCCAATGCAGTGTGTAGCATTTCCAAATATTTGGTGAATGACAAGCAAAGCAAGGGACCAAAATTTAAGGTCTCAGCTGCATGCTTCATTAGCAACAGCTTAAATGTTAATTTTCCTCTTTGGCTCTCTATGGATGAGGAGCTGTGCTAGCAGCCTTTTCAAAATTAGGGTCCGTGAACCAGTGAAGCTCTGGGGATTCTCATGAGGCAGCCCAGTTGGAGGTAGATGACTGATGGAGGGGTGATGGGGAAGAAAGGTACAGGCGAGGGCAGTAAGAAAGAGGTGAGACAACAAAAACCTAGAATGGAATCTTGTATTCGAGCTTTAAAGTTTTAAAGTGACTACTTCCATCTTGCACATGAAGCTGTGAACAGTTATATACTGTTAATCTCTGAAGACAGTCAAACTGGTTCAGGCTGGGAGAGCACTTGGTAAATCAAAAGTTAGCAGCAAGGCAGAGCAAGTGAAATATTAAAAGAGAACAATATCTCTAGTGCCAAACAGGATGGAGCTGCTGTTGGAAGGCAGTAAAAGTGAAATTGGAGGGAGAGGAGAGAAAAAACGCAAAAGCAAAAAAAAAAGTGAAGGACAAGCAAAAACAGAGGAAGAGGAAAGCAAAAAGCCAGGGAGGAGAAAGCCTGGAAGGATGCCAGGAAAGCGAATGTGTCACAGATGTGCCCCCGTTACTCAGGGGAGGATGCGATAGGTTGACCAGGAATGCCCTACAAACTTTACATGCCGAAGCTCCAGAGGTTCTCGTGTCGCTGAAGTCACCGAATGGACAAGAACAACTACATTACAGGCCGTGTGTGTCTGTCACACTGTTAACTGCCGCTCAGGCTTTACCTGACACACAGCAAAAGTTGACTAATAATTGACTCTGAATAAGAACTCACTTTTTAACTCTGAAACCAGTGAGATTCAAAGTGAGAACAAGCATCAGGCTGCCACCTGGTCACCTGGCATTCAGTAAGATCCCCGTAAATATACTAAGAACGATATTTCTCCCAGTTTACTTTGTTATACAACAAATGACCCTTAATGACTTAATTCAAAAAGATAGAGTTTAATTTATTCGTGAATGTACAATAATGATCATTAAAGTGTCTTTAATTGAAATTCTTGACAGATTTTTTTAGCTGTCCCAGATGCCGAAAACTGGCTTCCTGGGATCTCTGAAACTGCACTGAAACTGAGAGATGCGTTCAAGGTGCTATAAATGTGTAGGCAAATGCTATATTTATGAGATAAATCAGTGAAAACTGCTGTATAATTCGCCTCTTCCCCTTTAGACAACTCCCCATTGAGAGCTTTATCATGCTGCTGCCCAATGTTGGATTTTTCTGCGGTTCTGTGGCCAACCTTGAAAGCTCAATTCTCACAGAGACCCTGGATTTCATGAAGATCAGAAGAATGGCATAAAAACTGTACTAAATTATCAGTAACGGTGACAAAGTGAGCATGGTTGCGGGCCTTGTCACTGGATACAGGCAGATACAGTCTAAATATTATCATAATCCCCCCACTGAAAGATAAAGAAGTACGGAAAAATCTGCTCATGTTCACGACTTCCTTTCATTCTCCTGGATACAATTCATGGAGTGAAGTAATTTCTACATTGTTCTTCCTGTCACAACATGCGGATTAAAGGAAGCGTGCTCTGCTGAAAAACTGCATTCGTCACAGTTTATTTTCACCCATCTTACATGTGCAGGTGTGCCAGATGTGCAAGTCAGAAACAATTTCTCTTACCTGATCGCGTGATTGAAGAGGAGTCATGGTCATTTTCAAGGATCAACAAGAAAACCGGGAAAATGAAAAAGAGAGAAAAAAAAAAAGTCAGGTTAGTTTTCATGCCAAACCGAACTTAACAGTAGCTTCTTCAAAGATTCTGTCTCAACACATCACGTCATCAGTTATGCGAGGCATCTTGAGCAGCTCTGATTCTAGTTTGCTGACAAAAATCCATCCTCAAAGTATTCAAAGCTGCTTTTGTGGTTGTTCTCACTAAAGCTGTGAAAACATTCAATTCTGTGGCAGAAAAATCGCCAACAAATTTAATAGAATTACGCCACTGAAAGATGTTTTTCCTTAAATCAGGCTAAAAGGCACCATATTCCTGAAGAGTCAGAACCAGAATTGGAAAAAAATATAAATAAAAGGTTAGCAGCAAGACAGAAAGAAAAGTGCATCTTAAAATTTTAAAAGAAATGTATGATAATGATTCTATTACACTAAGATTTAAAGTTGATGTAAATGGTTGTATGTTCTGTAATAGTGGCTTGGAACATCAAGGGGATCTACCGTGGGAAAAAAAAACGTAATCAACTTACATAATAACTTTGATTTACTATGATTGGTTTTCTCTGCACATTTTCACTTTATTGATTTATACAAGATAAATTTGGATTTTTTATGTTTAAACTCCCAGATTGTTATATTTGTCCAACCAGTTTTATTGTTTGCTGTGTACTTTTGATTGACAAATATCTGCCATTTTCTGTACATATGTTCAATAAAGTTTTTTTTTGGGGGGGGAGTCTTTTCTGATTTGCCCCCCCCCAAACTTACCAAGTTTACAAAATACTGGCGGCAGAAGTAGATACACCTAAGGTATAAATTTTAAAATCCTAGGTGACTTCCTTCACACAGGTGACTTTCTTATCACTTATCACAATATTTTCAGAAAACTTGAGGTTGACCTTGAGGTTTGAGGTCACTGACAGTCAATGTCGTTCAAGATTTTTTTAGCAGATACACCTATGGTATCAATTTGACAGTCCTGCGTCATTTTGTTCTCAAGATATCCCGTTCACAAACTTTGGTGTCCACGTCCAGATAGGGATGGGTACCGGTATCCGGTGCCATACATAAACGGTAGTAACCAGACCGAAAAGCAGCGCACATTTCGGTGCTTTATTTCAGTGCTTTTTTTACCCTGAGATGTCATACACTTTGGATTCTAGCCAATCATTTTACCTTCGCAAGCGTAGTAGGCGGGCCCAGTTACGTACGTTCTTTTAGAGCAGAGCTACAGATTAAAAATGGCCAAGGCAAAGCGGTCAAAAGTCTGGCTGTACTTCACAGCAAAAGATGCAAACTCAGCAGCCTGCAACAAGTGCTTTAAGGTGATACTGTGCAAAGGAGGTAACACCTCGAATCTGATGAAACACCTGGCGACACATAGCATTTTGTTAAAAGCCGAGAAATGCACCGTATTTGATAGCTTGCTGCGAGACCTCACACCGAGCACATCTACTGCAGGTGGGTTGCCTGTTATCGGACCCGGAGTTAGCAACATCCCCCAAGAACCCGAAGAGGAGATAGCCCTGCCAGTGTAGCAGAAATGATGACGGATGATGATGGCAGCAGCAGCCGTTCTTCTCTGCGTGAGTAGCTTAATGTTGTTCGTGTGTAATTTACATTGAGTAGGCTAACCACGTTATTAAATTAATGCATGTAAGGTAAACTAGCAAACACTGTCGTAGTTACATGCGGCTGTCTTCTTGTTTGATGGCAGATACTCCCTTCACCCTGGCCAAAAAGGCTAAAATGACCAAAGAAAAAGAGGGAAACAGCTAAACATGAGAGGTTTTTGGACAAAGTTTGTGTTTTTTCCATTGTTTAAGCACTGCTTCCAGCCAAGAGTGATACCATATATGCCCTATAGCTGCAGAAAAGGCTAACATTGTTATCTTTTTACAAAAAAACAGCTAAACATGAGAGGTTTTTGGACAAAGTGTGTGTTCTCCATTCTTTAAGCACCGGTTCGAGCACCGTTTAAGCACAGGCACCGTTTCAAAAGTACCGGTTTGGTACTGGTATCGGATAAAACCTAAACGATACCCATCCCTACGTCCAGACCAACAAAACCCCAAGTCAAACAGTGATCTTACAGTCTTTCTATTATACTACAGTATCAATATACTTTGGGCACTATGGGATGGGAATCTATTTTGTGGTTGGTGAGATAAGTCTGGACCAAAGACTAACATACACCTGCTTAGCTGTGCATTAATTCAGCAATCAGGCAAATGTGTAGCAACAGAGAAACTCAAAAGCACAGATCAGAAGTTGTAGAGGTTTACATCAACCATCAGAATGAGGGAAAATGTGATCTCTGTGACTTTCAATCTTTGTGACCTTGCTATAATTGATTGCAGCCAGATAAACTAGATTGAATATTTCTGACCTCCTGGGATTTTCACAGCTACACTCTCTGAAGTTTACCCAGAATAATGCAAAAGCAAATATCCAGTCATGAGCAGTTGCACATATAGACAAACTTGTAGTACCTGTCCTACAATTGTTCTCACTTGCAATTTACCAACTCTGTCTGCTTGCATGTTCAGAAGCTCTAGTAAAATTCATTGAAAAGGCCATGATCAGCAAAACTGCTGAGGAAAGTAATGTTTACACATAAACTGAGGTGTCACATGGGCCATAAGTGAGTTCTCATTATGCTGTGGTTCAACACAGCAAAGACTATCAGTGTCATTTCGGAAAAGCAGAATTTCGAGGGAGGTAAGTGAATAAAATCCCATTACAAATCTTCACAGCATAAGAAATTCTAGCCTAGGTGAGCCAAGACAAACACTTAACGGGTCCCTGCAGCGAACGCCATCACAGCATGTCATCACTGCGGGCCCTGGCGAGCCGGAGGAACGGCAGATGAAAATGTGGGTCGTGCTGGAAATTGAATTTGTTTTAATTAGGTGGTGAGGGCTTATAGTGTTGGTGTTAGCACTCATGCTAAGTCCCGGATACAGTCAGAAGAGTTAGCATCAACTTGAGCAATGTGCGGGAGCCGGATCCAAAGCTAACATTACACAGAGCCAAGGCTGCTGAGGCTTATAGCTGTGTTTACCTTGGAGTCTGGCTGGGCAAATGGAGAGTTATAACTCAGCAACGCTTGGCTCATAAAAGCTAAAGAAAGGCACAAAGATTCACCAGCGTGAAGAAAGCACAGTGGCACACCTAGAGCAATGACACAGTGATGTTTTAAACAGTAGCTGACTGAAGCGAAACCACTAGACATAGACAGGTCTTAAAAATCAAAATGAATCTGCCTCCCAAAAAGTAGACAACAGACGTCGTTGCACTCACATATCAAATCCACTAAAAACACTAATTTTAAAAAAAGACCAAACAGAGGAGGAGGAAGAAAAATCAGATAGGGAGAGGTAAGTGCCTCGTTGATGAGAGCAGGTTACGAGTGTTTACGATTTAAGCCTTGTTCGAGCAATTAATATTCTTCCAAACTGGGGCACGCTCACCAGCTCTGCCTACTCAAAAAAGGTGGATCGTTAATCATCGTTTTGGAGGGGAAAGCAATCTTCCGCCGTAGAAAAACGAAATCTTCCGGCAACTGTGGGCAGGTAAGCCCCAATAAGTGTTGGGGTATTGCGACAAAAGACACAACACAGCCGATGAGAGATTGAAAACCAGGAAAGAGGAACAGACTGAGGGAGAAAGGACTAGGGCGCCGACGCTGACAAGCCAATCTAGAGGATTCATCAAGCAGACGGGGAGACAGAGAGAAAGAGACGAAGGAAAAAGGAGAGACAACCAGAAACACAAAGAGGTCAGGTATCATATCACTTGCCACACACTGTCCGTCAGAAGGATCCCCCCGCTTTCTCCGCCTCCTCTGAGACAGTCAATTAGTGGTTTAAAATGTTGTCAAAATGACACTGAGTATTAATCAGTTTATATAAATGAAAGACAACATGAAAGAAGCCTCAAAGAGTCGCATTTGAGTGAATATGAACTCAGGTCATCACACAGGCTTGCTTTAATATAGCACCTTCCAAATATTAACTATGGGACAACAAGGACCAAACCCCTCTTCTTTACCTCGCTCTCACACTTGATTTCTCTTTGTAAGCACTGGGAAGAAACAGAAAGAGAAAAGCCCAGCACCAATAACATATGGCAGAGTGAGCAATACTTCTGGTTTCCCGATTCTCTCCTCCTTTGCTCTGACTGTAATAACACTTTAACCTCTGGGGAACATCAGGTTGCACCCACGATTCATAGGTTTCTGAGTGTCTGTGAAGTGGAAATGTGTGCAAAGTGCAAGGTCAGGTCACTAATATGTACCCAGAATTTGGGAAGCAAGAGGAAACAAATTGTTCCTCTTCAGGAGAAGTTTCCTAAATGTTTAGCTACTAGTAGTGCAAAACTTCACTCGGGTCATCTGAACACCACAATGTTACGCAGGCTTTACAAGCTGGCTACTTTCCAGCTCAGAGGAGCGGATGTTTTCACTCCTCTGCTATGCTTCACAGAAGCCATTGAACTAAAAATACTACTATGTCTTAAATTAAGTCACTGCGTGGTAAAATACAGAGCTACTGCTACCAGAAAAAGGACTTGCAACTTTGTTTCCGAGAAGCGAAATGGTTTTGGTGACACAAAGAAAAGGACGCAGCGAATGTTGGGTGAGGAACAAGAGGACGAAAGAAGAGAAGGAATGCACAGAGGATGTGAGTCAGAGAGCAGGGGAGGAAAGAGAGGACTGTCGAGAAAAGAGAAGAGCTGAGGAAGATGGTGAGCCGGAGAGCAAGCCACTTGTCCCCAAACAACTGGAACAACCCAAAAAACAGAGCAAGCATGGCAGCCTACCATGACCTTGCTAATGGAGTCTTATGAACTACTTTAGCAGATACAACCATAGACACAAAATAAACATCTCCCTAGTGCTCTTCTTTAGTTTATTTCTTTGGGGTGCGGTGGAGGTGGGACTTTAATTTGAGGTCAAACATGAATACGTGCCTGAAAACTTTGCAAAAGCTGTTTTCTTTTGTGTCAAAATCTTTCAACCAAGAACTATTAAGGAGGGAAGAATTAGTTGTCCATTTATATGCAAATGAGCTTCAATCAGTGACAGCTCACTGAAAAGGATGAATGCAGTGAGGTGTGGCTAACCCCCGAATCCACTGGAGAACTTATTTTTTTGGGGAAGGGGTGTGGATGAGATGGTTGGGTGAGGGACGGGAGGTGAAACAGAGCACACAGTGATGGAGTTCTCTACTGATGAACCAAGACTTATTCCAGGCAAAACAATAAGGCTGTTATTGTAAAAGTAGCAGGTCTAGGACGTAAATGCATCAACATGATAATATTAGAGAGTCATATACACAACTGATCAAGGAACTGCTTTCTGCTGGTGAGATTTTTGTAATTAGTTGTCTTCAAAGGTTCAAGTGCAATAGCTGAATAGCATATTTATTCATTTATTTATAACTTGTCTGCAACAACTCACTAACTACTAGTTAAACTGTGAAGAGCGTGACAGAAACTGCAAATGGAGGCAGAAACCTGTTGATTTCAGTGGCAATGCACAACTTTTACTTTTCGGTTTGCATTGCCGACGTTTCGCTACAGCTCTGTGATTAGTTAGCAAGTGTTTGCAGGCCATTCGATGTCTTGCATGCAAACTGTGGGTGACTGTGGAAATGTGCCTGCAACCAAAGCAATCAAGCAGTGCAGCAACATTTTAGCCAAACAACAACCAGCAACCACTCGCCAACCAGTCAGGGAATATATGTTCTTGACAAACCCTCCAATTTTCTGTTAGGTGTGAGTCACTTGTGTGGATGGTCGGCAAGATATGGCAGTGCTTCATAACAAGTATTTGATTCTGTTAAACAAAATATGAAAAATAAATGATGAAGTTTTGTAGATTTCTGCCCCATCAATTATTTTACATTGTTATGTCAAGGTTTCATTAGTCTGTATTACCGATTTTTCGTTTTGTTTTTTATTTGAGAGTGAGATGACAAAGCTTTGGGGGTTTTTTCAGATTTTTTTTGCCTCCCCTGGTATAAACAATATAGAAATAAAAAAGAAACAAAAAGAACAGAATTTTCAAAAATTATAGCGCCATTGGCAATTAAGCATACAGCATGTCCATCAATATTGGTCAAGAATTATACAAGTGGAAAAAATGTGTTCATTAAAAATCTATCAATCACAGATTTTGAAAACAATTTCAAAACTGCATTTGCTGAAGTCCCTCCCCCTCCCACCCTACCTGCCCGGTGAACCTAAAAGGGTGAACCTCCCTATCAATTACAACAGTTCTCAACTCTTAATTTACTGAGGAATGCAGGATCACGAGACACGCAAAAGATGTAGTAACTTCACAGCATGCAGTCCCCCATTACAGCTAACTAAGCAAGTCAGTAGCAGCCTTTTATGACGGAAGATGGCAAAAAAAAAAAAAAGAAAAGAAAAGCTGAGTGGAAAAATCACATCTGATCATATAAATGTTGGAAAAACAAACATGGATAAACATAACAATTTGGGTTCAACTCGCTCAGGAGGCAAAAGAGGTGTTTAAGTGTGTGTGTGAGTGAGTGTGTGGATTAGTTGTGGTCGCTCATTTATCCATGCGTGCGTGGTAAAGTATGCATTCCAGTGAGTGGAGAGAGAAGCACTGTGAGGCAAGAGATGGAGTGAGTGAGAATCAGTCACCGTTAAACCACATTACAACAATTAGGCAAATGTGCCCCCCCAACCCATTCCCAACTGTCGTAATACCCCCTCCCTCCGATGTTCGCACTCTGCCTGCAGCAGAGTCTGTATGCAAGGCTGCTGAACTAGAAACAGCGCTTCAAACAACCAACTGAACTTTTGGATTAACCCTCTACCTCCTAACACACACGTCAGCTACCAATGATTTGATGACCCCGTGTCTTTCCTGGAAACTGCATTAGCAACTTCAGCAACACGGTGGAAGCATTTGTCTGCACATTCTTAAACACTTAGTGGTTCAATTTAGGATTAATACAGTGGATTCCAACAAGTCAACAAATTGGTGAAAAACCATATAAAAACCACACCACCTTCAAGGTTTAATCTTTCTTGGATCCATTTCCTTGATAGTTTTAACAAGTTGAAGATTCATCACGACAGAATATCGCACACAACATTAGGAGGGTTTTCAAGAACTTCAACCTGATCGGTCAATGCAAAACTAAAGTTGGCACCACAAACCTGAGAGAACTGCTCATCCATAAACCCTTTAAGGAATTCTTCATAAAGCAGTTCAACATAAAAGCGTATCATTAAAAGCTCATTTGGCCACTTGATCATTTAGCCTTGTGCCTTGTTAATGAGTTCTTAGTCTGGCAGGTACTTAGGGTAGGAGTTTTTGATAGCCTGCAACAGCAGCTCAGTAACGCAATGACTGATTAATAAATTAATAAACAAGTGATGGCAGACACAGCATGGTTTGTGGGACTGCGTAGAATTTTTAGCGAGTGATTTATCGGTGGCGTCCCATCACAGTGGCCTCCACGCGATCTCCCCACCTCTTGAACTGCCAGGTTTCAGAGAAAGATGCCAAGCTGGAAATAAGCTGAAGCTAAAGATGTAGAAATATGTTTTTGGAAAGGACTGGCAGAGTGGTGCGTGGGCAGAAACTAAAAGAGATCGCAAACCAAACATGTACAGGAAGGTTTGGCAAAACACCAAGAGTTCGCCCTCATAACTTCATGATGTTTAACAGCAACGAAAGGAAACAGAACATCAAAATATCAGAACAGACCTTTAAAATGACCAGCCTGGCAGGTCAAATCGGTCAACTCACAGAAGAGAAACCAGTGAAATTACTGGTCAGAGGTTAAGAAGAAAGGAAAAGCACTACTGAGATAGGAACCACATTACCACAGCAAAAATTAACAAATGGTCATGTAGTCTCATTCTCCACAGTAATAGTTTTAAAAGAAAACCAATTCTGGTAATAGTTTATTAGAATCCAGTCAACTGCAGCACAGTTTCACTGTAGCATAACAGTCACAAATTCCTTCTCTCCACAACATCCCAAAATCTAGGCCAACTTGAGTCCCGTAAGAAAAACAAAAAACAAAAAACAAAAAAACCCCACAGTCCTCTAATTTGTTACCCAGTGACACAGCAGTGCTGCCAATGTAAAAGTCTGTGGCGAAATGCAACTGAAAACTGGATTTCGATTAATTACCACATTTGACAAAAGATAAAACAGTTTCTCTTATCTGTTTTCTAAAGTTCTAAAATCCTATATAATCCTTTTAATGCATTACTTACTTCAAATAGACTCCTCTGTGGTATTTCACTGGCTCAGTGGTCTGAAACCCTGCTAATAAGCCGACATTACTTTCAGACTCTCTCTGAATAAAAATATCACCTCGAGTCCTTTCCAATGTAAAATGCAAGCCAGTTTGAGAGCCGCTTCTAAATGTCATTTCCAAATCTTGGGGTTTCTAGGTGAGGTTTTGCATAACAAGACAAGTGAACGCCTGGAATCTTTATTCAGAACACACACGCACACAAAGGAGCGCCTCACAGAGATGTCACCTACAGTGCTAAGTGGTTGCTTTGTTACCCAATGGTTTGACACAATAATCATTTGTAAAATTATCCAAATGCTAGAGTTATAGAAATAGCACAATATGCCATTTCTCATAAGTGTCATATGGCAGGGTGTGATTTGTAACCTTTAAACAATATTTGCATGCATCTATAAGACAGAGGCTCTAAGGCAACCCTCCTCTGAAGCTACAGGTTATATCCTTAAAATAGAGACGTGGCAAACGCATGATGTCACACAATTAAATCCAAGCACACACAGACGCTTTCAATAAAATATTGGCTAAAAGAAAAATCACATTACATATGCAACAGTAAGTTAGAGTATGTGGTCATACTTTGGGTGTGTACTGGACAAGGACATAACAATGCATACCAACAGAACTATGTGACGCCATGTCTCTTATTGTACCTGCTTTTTTCTCCTTTGTCTAATTACTAACCCTATTACATCAACAAACAGCAGCTATTAGAACTATTTAAATGTCATTTGAATATTTGAAAAACTCAGGGTAAAGAAAGTTTCTCTAAACTTTAGCGGCCGTCATTAGTTTTGAAATTTCACTAAGACTTTCACTTGGAGATCTCAGCGTTTTTTTGAGGAGGTGTGATTTTTATAATTCTTATTGGTTATTACAGGGTCTTCATCATCATAATACTCATCTACAAATTTGTAGTTAGTAAGCATGTCTCTGACCCTTTCATTACAGTTGGGAAAACAAAACTTAAAGTCCTGTGATCTAGATCAATGCTCCGGTCCAAAGAAAACAAAAGGCACCACACACACGTTTGCCAGTGATCACTCAGCGGCGACCACATTAGGCCATCAGCCTCATACTTGGCTAGCAGATCTATGCTAATAATGTAGCTGCAGGGACCTCGCAGAGGTAAAAAGGTCATTAGAAAACAGAAATCAGACTGAAGCCAACAGCTGTGAAGTAAAAAAGAAAAATCAATGGATAACTGAGATGTATAAGGAAAGAGTGGTGAACCAGAGGTGGAAAGAGGTCAGGGTGGCATGTGGTAGGGAGAAAGATGAGGGATACAACAAGGAGCTAGGGGGAAAATAAAATTAAATTAAAAAAAAAAAAAAAAGCACCCAAACTGAGCCAATCAAATGTGAGATCAGGACAAAGAGAAGGTAGATGTGGGTGGGAGCCTGCTTCTTAAAAGTGAAAGAATAAAGAATATTACTGTCCACGAATTAGCTGATAAGTCTTTCCCAAAAAGCTACGCAGCATCTGAAGCATGAAAACATGATGTTGATAGAACAATTCTCACCTCTGAGAGTCACACCAAGAAGTAATCTGAATCTACTGTAAAACTGGGAAAAGCATGTATTATGCATTGGCCTGTAGAGTCTAGTTAATGCTTCGATAAATGAATGAAAACCTTCTATTGGTCATCAGGGTTGTGATTATTGCCAGGCTGAACCAATGTGTACACATTTCACCTTCTCAAGTTCCTCGTGCCTGAAGGACTGACATGCCGTGAAACTTAACTTCTTTGCAGGTTTGGAGGAAGTAGCAGCTTTGATGGACCAATCATTTGAGGCACATGGTCTATGATGTTTCATGACACCTCTACGTCTACCAAACTGGTTAAATCACACACACAAAAAAGACACCCCTCCACAACTTGCTTTTGGATTCACTGTAAAGTTATTTTATTATCGAACTTGGGGAGGGGGGAAAAAAAACATGTGGAGAGACTAGAAGTTCCAATTTAATTAGTATGCTTTCGGTGCACTCACACTCCATTATTTGAGAGGCTCAAAGAGGTCTATCAAAGCCAACGCTGGCACCGTTTGCAGTTAAGGAAACAATAACGACAGAGATAACGCTCTCCATTACAGTCAGAGCTGGAGGAATCCGTCTCCAGATAACCTCCATTTGATTGGACACTTTAATCAAAAGGACCAAATGTCTGTGTTCCAATCTCATTATGCAGCAGAGCAGAGGAGAACACGCTATTGAATTAGCTTCAAAGTCAGCCTGGAGCCTTCGTGCAGCATTGTGTCTGCACATGCAGAGTTGCTCTGCCATGACTCTTGCTTATTAGCGAGTACCGTCTGGCACAGAAAGGACCGAGCACAAAGTGCATCTAAGAAACTTTACCAGAGATGCATTTTTGTCTTGGATCACTCACTTTTAACCTTTGCATTTATTGTAAACTATACAAATTGAAACTGTCACCTTTTATGCATTTACATATCAACTACTCTACCCTATTGAGATGGCCATGTAGTGTTACTGAGACAAAAAGCAAGTTATAAAACATGAGCTGCAATTGCCAGCTTCTAGGTGCCGGTGTTACCATAAACAACAGCTCAGGGCGCCTGGAACACTCTGCGGCCATAAACAGAAACCGATTGAAGGCTGAGGCAGGGAAATCGCTGGGAGGACAAAAAAGAATGCTGCTGTCAAAGTTGGAAAGCTGGCCAGTAAATAAAGTTAGCTTTGATTCCTGTCCACCACGCCAGGAGGCTAAACTGCGGTTTCTCAGATGTGTGAACTTAAAGGTTGGAAAGTGAAGATGAATAGTGCAAACTCTGGTGCTGCCTGAATACTTTTCACTCTTATGACACACTCTCCCATAAAAACTAATAAAAAAAGGTCCAATGTGTCTAATATCAACATGATAAACTGATAAAGTACTTTTGTTTATGTTTCTGTGAGCTGAGTGTACTCTGCATGCCAACACCAACTTTTTGATCACTTAAAAAAATAAAATAAAATACTTGCTTGTTATCATCATCCCCTTATTACTTGTTCACTTAAAAAAACCGAGCAGATATATTTGTGTCGGAAAAAATAGGAAACCCGACTCATTCTTCTCCAATACTATATGCAAACTGATCGAACACAAAGCAGAACCACTAAAGCCAGATAAGGAAAGCAGCCTAAGTAATGCAGTGTGCAACATTATAAAGCATGCAGATATATCTCGTTTATTGCTTGTGGTCTGCCAAGGGGCTGCTGAAAAAAGGCCCTCACATAGGCCTTTCTATCGCTGTGCACTACTATGGGATTTAAGCTTTGCGAGCATATACCGATAACATAAGAAAAATGGTTACGCCAGACACCCTGCATATGAGTTTAAAATGGGGAATCATTGCTTTTTGCTTCTACTTTATCAAATTTGGGATTCAGTCTTTAAGCATTTACATATCAGCAAACCAGTAAATGATGTACCAGAGTTTATCTATTTGAGCAGTAAGGTGACAACAGACTGTGATTTTGACAAGGAGCACAACATCATGATAAGGTGATGTTTGGAGATCCACTAGCAAGAGCTCTAAAGTCGAAGGCTATTATGAGCAATGTCCTTCGTCAGTGTTCTCCCATCTTTAGGTCAAACATCCTCACAAATGAATCTCTCTGAATGGATTTACACTCATTTTAAGACAGACAGTCCTGCTATGCTATGGAGATGACTTGACATGTCTGATGTACACTACCTAGCTCACTAGCCAGAATTGCTCTGTACAGGATGCCTTAAAGGTTGAATCTACAATGTTATTTTCTTCTGTCTGTATAATAAAAAATAATAATATATGAGTAGTATATCAAACTTCTCATTTCAATGAGCAATTGCAACATTCCTGCAAACCCTGAAGCAGATGCTAAGAATGCATGTGTTGGCCAAACTATGTGAACAGATAAGATACTCCAAATAAACTGTTACACTAACTACCCCTTTGTAGATGTGAGGAGTTACTTTCCTGTCTAGCAATCTCGGAGAAATCTAAACACACTAATGGGAGGCACTGATGGCTACAGTCAGATGAATCACCAGACTTTAAAAAAATATGAGCAGAAAAAGGGACAGTGAGTAAGCTGAACGAGGTTAAAACAGAGAAAAATGCTCAAAATAGCAGTAAGGAGAATACATTAGTCTGCTAAATGTATCCTGCTTCGAGCATATTTGTCAGAGATAAAGAATATTCAACAAGCCTATACTTCAACAGTAAGAGCAACAGCAGGTGTTGCTGTCAGAGTACTGATCAATGGTAACAGAGAACAAAAGAAATGTTGCAGAAGAGTCAAAATGTTCCAGAGAACTTTAAACCCCGAGTGTAAACCACTCTGCTCTGGGCAAGATGAGTGAAGCCGGACCATCTCTGCCCATTCAGAAAATCAGCCACAGCTTTCCAAATGAGGCTCTTTAATTGGTCTTTCAGTGGGGACTGGGCACGGTTTTGTTGCCCCAATTCTCTCTGATCAATAGCATGACATTTCTGCTGTTCACTCTTCTAATTACATTTTGGGGCCAGGAGAGTTTTCATTCTGCAGCTGTTCCGATTTAGCTCCAGTAAAAATATCAAGAATAAGAACCGACAGCTTGATTAAAATGTAATCTTGTGCCATACTTTTGTGAAGCTAGGTTCCTTTCCTCAGCGTTAACCAGTGTGTAATGGGCTTGCACTGAAAGTAAAATGTGTCTCAAATGTTTTTCAACCCTCATTTACACACGTGAAATGTCACAACTACCTTAGGGCACCATACTATTCCACTGAAGTACTTTGGTAATTTTGATGGGCATGGCATTGCATTCAAAACAGCAAAAAGCCTTTGCGGAATTGCACGACTGGAGATAACAAAAGGCTGCGTAAGAACTTTTTTCCATCTTGATCCTGCATTTAATTACATAAATTTATGGATGAGCATGAACCCGATGATGAATGTATGCAGACGTGCATAAAGGAAGGGACAACAGAAGAATGTGAGAGTGTGCGAGTTTTATATACAACCCCAACAACTCAACTGACAGAGCAATCAGAACTCGTGGGGACACCGATGACCGTGTCACACAGGTAAAGAGGTCAATTACAGATGTACCAGTTGCACTCTTCTTGGTCGATTCAGATTTCTCATTTTTTAAAAGTCTGACATAATCCAGCTCTTGCTGATTGTCACAATTTTTATGTTCACGCTCATATCAAACGCTTCATAGCATAAGCTCTTTTTCCCAAGTCATCAACAGATTATCAGACCTTTTACCACATCTTAACTACTAGACAGAGCTTGAGACACAACTTAAGAACTAATTCGCAGTATACACCACTTCATCTAACATGTTTTACATGTCCGCACAAAAATCTTGAACTACACCTCCAGAACACTGCTGACTATGCTGAGCAGATTAGTCACTTTAACTTTAAAATTACTGACATGCCAAAAAAAGATTTATGAACCAACTGAATCTAAACTCCAGGCCTCGAGTGCCGGTGTCCTGCAGGTTTTAGATCTCACCCTGGGTCAACACACCTGAATCAAATGATTAGTTCATTACCAGGCTTCTGGAGAAGTTCAAGACATGTTGAGGAGGTCATTTAGCCATTTGAATCAGCTGTGTTGGATCAAGGACACATCTAAAACCTGCAGGACACCGGCCCTCGAGGCCTGGAGTTGCCTACCCCTGCACTATCGCCACTATATTTTATTTACTGGAAGAAATGTATTAGTCCCCCCGCCAACAGTACCCCTTTATTTTGCTTTATATTGCATGTTCCTACCAACGGGCGTTGCTGACCAGCTAGAAACGGTCTGATTCAGGTCAGCTCACAATCAACTGATGGATCTCTAGGGGTGGACGGTCCATTTGTGATCAACAGTGTGCACAAACACACCCATTTTTCAATTAAGTGAGTCAAGAGCGCCAGTGTGAAGCATTAGTATCAAGTTAATGCTAAGTCAACCCTTTTCTCCTGAGACAAAAATCAAGCTTCATATTGACCACATTACATCACCGACCTTATGAGGCTCCAAAGTAATCATGTCATCATAAAGCAAAGTGGAGTGAGACGTCTGCCTTGGGATCAATTACAGTATCAACTTACAGATGAACACACACACACACACACACACACACAGCAGCTCTGAGCTTTATAGATGGTAGTGGTAACCTACTCCTGACCTCAGCTTGACTGAATGCAGTGAGCCACTGCCAAGTCTGCAGCTTTAGTCACAGCTGGAATAATAAGTCACACACTGCAAAGACACAGTCATCAAAAAGAATGCATGGAAGCCCAGAAAAGGAAAGATGAGCACAATATGCTGTGATGGGGGGGGGGGGGGGGGGGGGGGAGTGTTAATGGCCTTCTTCATTGAGATCCCTCAAGGCGAGTATTGGCATTGACAGAGACGTTACACCGACACGTCTGGTGATTCCCTTTCATTTTCCCATTTCTTCTCCTCAACCGGTCCGGCTAACTCAGAAATGCTGAGGCACCATATGGCTGCATGCTGCGGCATGTTCTACTGGGGAAAATCATTTGGATAGCCTCTGTGATTGGAGCGTCATTTATATTCATTTGATATGTTGCAGAAAAGGAGATGGGATGGAGGGGTGAGATCCTCTCCGAGGAAAGCTGCTGATGAATATCAAGATCCAACACCAGCAAGCAGATGAAAGCAGGTGACGGATAGGGGTGCAACAATACTCGTATCGATATTGAACCGTTCGATACAGTGCTTTCGGTTCGGTACGCATACGTATCGAACAATACAAAAATTTTTATTTATTTTATCAACTTTTCTTCTGACGATGCTGTCTGTGTTGAGCGCTCAGTGGATCTGCGTTCGACTACTCCGCCTAGGCTGCACTGTCGAGTGCAGATCCACTGAGCGCAGCGCAAGCCAGCAAGACAGAAGCTAAGCTCGTTGCAACATGGCAACTGCCTCAACGCTACCCGAAATTGAACCTCCCCCACCCTCATTCAGATCTGGCGTTTGGAACTATCTTGGTTTTCATGTGAAGCATGACCCTGATGGTAAGCGCGTCATGGACAAAAGTAAAACAGTATGTCGGATGTGCCACGCAATGCTCAATTGGTGGGAACTAATGCGTTAGCGCAGTTAGCTTGCTTGTTAACGTGTTGACGCCGTCCAGCCCCACGCACAGGGCGATCCGCGGTAACTCATTAACGGAGATTTGCCGCGTTATGGCGTTAATGTCATTTCAACGAGATTAACGCTGACAGCACTCGTGGGAACACAACGAATATGACTGCACATTTACGCCGACATCATCCTAGAATCACATGATTAGTTCGTTACCAGGCCTCTGGAGAACTTCAGGACATGTTGAGGAGCTAATTTAGCCATTTAAATCAGCTGTGTTGGTTCGAGGACACATCTAAAACTTGCAGGGACACCGGCCCTCGTGGACTGAGATTGCCCACCCCTGTCCTAGTGCAAAAACAAGTGGAAGCAGACAAAAACAACAAGCATGCATGCTACAAACTTTACCCAAGTCATTTAGACAGCCGTTAGCACATGATTCTCCTTATGGGGACCTGATATGTTTAATATGCTGCTGAGAATACACCCCAGAAGAAGCGTATAGTATAGCTTTTATTTTGGAAAGAGCCATTTCTCTGTCATAAACTCTCTTTTCCAAAGATGAGTGATTTCTCGATCAGATAGATTTATTTTTTTTATTATTTTGTT
This sequence comes from Pelmatolapia mariae, assembly GCF_036321145.2. Classification (NCBI taxonomy): domain Eukaryota; kingdom Metazoa; phylum Chordata; class Actinopteri; order Cichliformes; family Cichlidae; genus Pelmatolapia; species Pelmatolapia mariae. Next base: position 27,870,393 of record NC_086231.1, read on the forward strand.
GTTTCAGCAACATTAAATTTAAAAACTGTACTTTTGAGTTAAAATATATATTTATAATTTTAATAAATGACAAATTAAAAAGGCATGAACATTTTTTTGTATCGAAAAAATATCGAACCGTGACAACAAAGTATCGAACCGAACCGTGAATTTTGTGTATCGTTGCACCCCTAGTGACGGAGTCCGTCTGAATTAGTTTGTTAACAGCAACTAAATCATAGAAATAAGCATAAAGTGGTCGCGTGCAACTAAAAAATAATTGGGATAGTGTACAGACGAAGATGTAGGACTTCTGCTGTGTCTGGTCTCATGTTCCCCAATATAATAATGACAGCAATAAATGTATTTTTGGAAGTGAGAGAACCTTTTATTAAGTACAGTCTCTCTTCACGCTCTTAAACAATAAAATCACCAAGGGAAGGGCAAACAACAGGATCCTCATCGCAACATAAACCAACTGTTTTTATTGGGAATGCGGGTTGAGTTTGCAATCACAACAGAATGCCACTGTTCTCAGATAGAGGTCCTTTCAGCAATGATCTACATCCTTTGATTTATCCATTTATGTTTTTTAACTCAAAATCTAGTTAACAAAGAAACGTCAGTTAGATCTGGCAAAGTTACAAACTTCCTGAATGCATATCTCCATTTCTCTGAAGCAACTTTCAAACTGAAAGTGACACTGATACTTGAAAACTAAACTTGGCAAACAGCTGCAAACTTTTGATAACAGAAAAATACGCGGGACGGAAAATTCAGCACAGGCTAACTTGCACCTTCCCCCGTACCTGGGCATCCACATTTCCGAACCACCGTTCTCATCATAAATATAAGCAGGTGAAGTTTCTCTGCCTCGCAGCACATTTACAGGCCTCGTCAACAATTACGTCTACTTCAGCATTATGTCAAGCAATAAGGCCCTCGTAAAGAATATAACACAGCAAGGCCTTCATTTCTGAAATGCTGCCACTTCGCCTTGAAGAGCGCAATAAACACAAAGTAAAAGCAGCTTAGCATAACAGTGCTTACAATATTGAGAATGTCCCATAAGCAGCAAGTTAGCAATAAAATACCTTAACAAAACTCTTCTTAGGAAAAATAAATAAATAAATAAATAAACCTTCTAATAACTGTTAAACAGCTTGTGAGGCTTCTCTCTGGGGGGGGGAAAAAAAAAAGAGCCAGAGGCCCAATCGTACCTTCACCTCAACTTGTCCGGTGCGGATCGTTATGTGCAGTGTGGGAATTCAGGAAGAGATCGGGCACTTTTCTGTCTCCTCAGCAAGTCTAGTCTGATTAAACCTGTATGGGGCACTTGCTGCGAGTGTGTACAAACATGCACACATAAGCATGCACGCTCAGCTGTCACATTGTCTCGGTGGGAAGGGCAATGCACGGGCATGACTGTATCATCGCCAAAGTACTAAAAAAAAAAATTGGAGAAGCCATTTCCAAATCTCAGGAGCCATCAGCCCACCAAAACATGAAGGTGGGCTGACGCTTCACAGTTTGAACACAAAAACCATTTTTCCCCCCTTTTCTCAACATACTTTGTTAACTTATGTCAAAGGCTGGGAACATACCATTCTTTCAAAAATGGATGTGGCGGCCTGGGATCAGAGCACACATCTGTTGTTTGTACAGCTATTTTTTTTCCCCTTTTTTCCAGAGTCCAGAGGCGTGGAGGAGACAAGGGGCTTTGAAAATGCTCTGCAAGTGCCCTAACAGTAGATGTGGAAGATCAAAGAGTAAGCAGAGGGAATTAAAACACACGTATGTATGCTGAAACCGAAGCGAGGCAGCACAAATGGGAAGACAGAAACTGGCCGCATGTGTAGAGGATGACATCAGACCACCCACAATCCAACTGAGCAGGTCCGACCACATGCGTCACATTCAGAGCCCTTTTCATCTGCTCCGTTTCACTCTGCCAAACTACCCCTGATTGCTCATTTTACATCCAAGCTTATAAAACTGTTTCTTGTTGCATTCCCGAGAGTTCACCAATACAAAGCCCTACTCAAGACAAAGTCGTCAACTAAACAGATCAAACACTAAAATATGTCCGGGCCATCAATGCTCCTTTTACTTTTTTTTTTTTTTACTTTTTTGGTAGTTCTATAATGCAGATTGATGTCCAGAGGAAAACAAAAAGTTGATTGGTAGACTTAAGAAAATCTTGTTTGTCAAAACAGACTGCAGGCATGATTAATGCAAAGCTATTAGCCTGGTAAAAGCAATCCATCACAGCGTCAGAAGAGAAAGCATGGAGAGAGAAAAATAAAAGTGTGAAACTTCAGACAAGGATGAGTTATTGAGCAAAAGTGACTGAAGGGGAGGAGACCAACCAGGAGAGAGACAAAGAGAGCAGGTGGAAGGGAAGAGCAGAGAGAGTGGTTATGCACGAGACACAGGTAGTGTCAAATGAGACACACACCAAGTCACCATCTGCCTGCCTGCCACAGTAGTGGGGTGCAACGAGTCCTCAGATAACCTCTCTTTCTAATTGAACCTCGTGGAGCAGTGATTCATCAGCCAGTCAGTCCCACACAGAGCGGCACACAATGCTATTTCCACTATCTTTGGGTAACACTGAAGAGGAACACAAGGGCCTAACATCTGGAGTCCTCTAAGTACTCTAATGAGAAAGCACCCTGACTATTTCTCAGCAATGCTTCAGGAGAAGTGGAGGAGCTCCAGGAAAGTGAGGTACGTCTAGCTGTCCAAGTATCCAAACAAACATTACACTGAATACTTTCTTTTTTTTACTAATCGTTATTCACTAACAGTCTTTCTGCACATGTTCCAAATCAAAGCATGAAGTGCACGGCTCTTCATCAGACACAGTTTGTCCATGACTAGGATTAGCTATTCAAGCAGACAGTCCACCACTTTTGGATGAATTATCATTGAAACCTGACGCTGATTACCTCGATCCCCAGACTTTTCAGCTAGCACCACCAACAGGTGTTCTTCTTAAATGCCTTCAGTAGACACAAGCCACGAAGACAGGAATGTGGTCAACCACAGCAACGGTTAGATCAAACCAGCGAAAAACAAAACAGTCATATTTTGACAGTATTTGGACTCTTGCAGTATGTGCTCCAACTCCATGGTCATCTGAATGCAGCACTAGTACTAGTTTCAACATTTGGATCATTAACAAGTACACAAACACACTAAACTATGTGATAAACACAGTACCGAAGAACACCGCTGTGCCAAAGTACACTCTCTAAGAGAGGCACGCAGACTTGTCAGTTTCCAACTATGGAACAAGGTCAACATGATTCGGGGAAGTCTTTTGTCTGTTCAGTCAGCATTTCTCACACGGGGCTCCCACAATCCTCTGAAAACCCCGTTTCCAAGCCGATTCCGACACTCCCGAGCACAAGTTGGCTCGTTCATATGCCACACTCCTGCCTCCTCAGGTGTGATATGAACTCGAAAGTATACTGAAATATGATATTTTACAGGCAGTCTGTCAATTTCAGGTGTTTCAGCCAAGTAATTCAACAAGCTTGCTAGCAGATTGGCTGTCACATTACTGGCAGACTGTAGGCGGGCTGAGGGTTCAGGTACCGGGGACAGGAATGCAAGGCATATGGTTGTGATTAATCCAGGGGCGGCAGAGCGCAGCGTTTACATTAGCATGCTGCCTATGGGGCTGTGCAGCTTTATGGAGGTGCTGTGCCAGTCACCGCGCTCGCTCTGCTGTGCTCTGTGTTTGCAGAGGCAGAACTGAAAACTGAAATAAGAAGCAGCAGCAGTGTGTTTGTCTACCTGTGTGCTGTACCGACCAAGTTTATTCCTTTGCAATGACTGGCATCACAGCAGTTTTGAGGTCTCCAGACTGCAATTATGTTTAATTTGTTTAAAAAAAACAAACAAACAAACAAAAAAACCAGTCAATTTCGCTGGACAATTTATATTGGAAAAAAAGCTTTAAATCTGAACATCAATTCTTATTACAGTCACCAGAAAGGTGTTGAAAGGCAATGGTTTGAAGGCAATAATCTTATACAGTACTGCCAAAGAAGGTCTTACTGTATCGACTTTGAACATAAAAGTGAAACGAGACCACCCCTGCATGAAAATTGATTCTATTACCACAGAAGGGCAGAATACAAGTGAATGTAACTGCAAGCCCGCTATAGGACTCAGACAGAAAGTAGAAATGAAGGAGAGATAGACGGAGGAACAGAGGGAGTGAAGGATGAGCAGGGGAGTTGGTTTGAGTATGTTTACACTCCTCCTCTTTGAGCAATGGGAGGGAGTCATTAATACAGACGAGCACTCGCATCTGACACAAGCGAGCATGAATCAAATCCATCTTTCTCACACACACACACACACACACACACACAAATAGAGATTACACCCAAAATCCCTAGAAAGTCTCATGATCCATTTCATCAGCTATTCTGTGACACTGACATTGCTTCACCAAGGTTTGCTTTCTTCTAATATACTCCAGGCAGAAAAGGTGGATGAGCTTGTTGCATTCAGGTGTGAGTTCAGTGTGGGAAGAAAGAGCAATCGTGTCAAAGCAAGATTTACGTTAAATAAATGAATAAATATACTGCAATTACAGAGTGAAACATGTTATAACAGGCCTACAGCCGACTCCTCTGAGACTTTTTGGTTTCTCTCCATAGTCCAGCTACTAATGACCAGTCGCATTTAAGCAGGCCCAAGAGGTTTTCAGGTAACAGTCAGTGGCTACCCAGACTATTACTAGCATGACACACAGAATCTCTCAAGTTTTGTTGTATTCTGGGTAATCTAAGAGCCTCATTTGGGTTAAAAAAAAAAATTTAAAAAAAAGTCTACAAAAGTCTCTATTTTGACATTAAAATGCCAATAAAATCATCAATCATAAAACCACTTGTGTGGATAGTTTAAATGTGAAGAATAATTTTAGTTGTCCACCTCCACCACAGTACCAGCACAGATGAATTAAGAAAGAGCTAAAAATGAAAGCGTTCTGGCAGTTATCTGCTAAACTCTGCTGCAAGTTGACGGCAATACCTGCACGGGTGTCTGAAGTGAGCGTAGCATTTACTCCACTACTTTTTCTTCTAATACAGATGATCTATTGACCAGGTGGATCAGTGAGGAAAAAGGTTATGTTAAACAATGCTGTAAGACGGTTGTTCAACCTTCCCAGTGTGCATGAAAATTTGGAGTGAATATGAACTAAAATGGTGCTTGCTATTCAATATAAAAAATAAACAATACCCAAACTGAGTGTTCAAAAATCTGTGGGTGTTTTAGTACCCACTTGAAGCCATAAGCAAGCATCTTCCCAAGTCTCAAGTCATTATTTTCATTTTCCAAATAACACCACAGAGTCCTATATTTAAATGAAGCCAATCCAGTTTTACATAAGGAACAGATTTCATTAGGCTTTTCTTTCATGATTTGAAATTGTATTTTGTCTAATATCCATCGGAAAGGACGGTTTAGTAACTGCTCTGACAGAGATTGGACACCATCTGGTGAAAGATGAGGGGCACAGTGCACCTGCAAAACCATTTTTCCTGCTTTCTATCACAGTCTTAGATGAAATCTTAAATGAAACAGCAGGTTGACGTCTTTTAATATCATTCCACTGTTTTCTTCCTGAGCATTAGAAAGCATTTTAAGTCTTAAAACACAGCCGGCAGAGGTGCTTCTGACAGCTGGATTACCTAAAATACACGAGTTTACGATTAAAAAGTTTCAAAATGGATTGAAGCCATATTGAAGTTTCTGTGCAGCTGCTTTTAACTTTCCATCCATCCATCAATCGTTTTCCACTTATCCAGGCCCGGGTCATGAGGGCAGCAGCCTAAGCAGAGAATCCCAGACCTCCCTCTCCCCAGCCACCTCCTCCAACTTATCCGGGGGAACACAGAGGCATTCCCAGACCAGCTGGGAGAGGAGTAATCTCTCCTCCCCTTGTTTTTTTAACTTTAAATGAGAAAAAAAGAGACATCCATCCATAGCCCACACTGTAGGTACCAGCAGATTTAAATTAAATTCATGTAAGCAATCACATATCATATTAATGGCAAACACGCATATATAATCTCTCAAAGAGAACTCAAACCGTCAGTCCCTGCAGTACAACAACACACCTGAAGCCAAAACAGGACTTTAGAATGATTTGTAGCTGCTGTATATTAACACAGTCCACTTTGGGCTGATTAGACGGGGGATCGACAGCACACAACCGTTCCTTTGACCATGAAATATAGAGGTAATATCTGCTGCCTTCGGTTGGAGGATCCTGACAGCTTAACGATTCAGTAAGCGCTGTCTGACAAACATGGAGCGTAACCACCCAATCCACCTCTCTATAATTCCTGTCAAATAAAAAATACATTTGAACAATGTTGTTCTGCTGTTTTTGCTTTATTTTTTTACTTGGTGATACTTGTATTGATAGTTTTCAGTGGTTAGGACTTAAGTCCCATAAAACTTTTCTCACAGTCCAAAAAAAGCCAAACAAAAAAAAGAAGCATGAGAGGCAGTTATTGGCCTAGAGTGCTTCCATGTTTGCTTAACAAACGATCAAATCTAGACAATGCAAATTCCACAGTGTCAACTGGCTGGGCTTCTTACGCAACATCACCACAGCCACCATCCATCCAAGCCATGCATCCAGTGTCTTGTTTTGGCCTTGCTCTCATTCAAGGTTCACCTGCTGTGTGTCAGAAAACGTGAGAGCTCCACCACAGTGTCAACAAAGGATCTGTTTGGTGTGGGAACACAACGAAAGCCAGGCGCGCAGGGACAACAGAAGAGGGGCTAGGAGGTGGACCAGGAGAGAGTGACGAGTCTGAGTACACAAAGTACACAAAGATGAAATGAAAAAGCATTTAAGACAGAAAGATCTGAAGGATGGAAGTAGTAGCACTACACTGGATATATCCTCATGTGATGTAATTGTATTCATGGCAATATATGTTTGGAGGGAGACAGGAGCATGTGACTGAACACAAAGATAGACAGGGCTGGAGATGAAAGTAGGAGGGGTTAAGAACAACAGAGGAGAAGGCTGATTTGGTTTTAACACTGGAATGAGTCTCGGGGGAGAGGAGGGAGGGAAAGGGGGCTCCAGGCCGCCTCAGAGCTGTCATCTCTGTAAGGTTTGTTCAAGCTGACCGTGGCAGACGAAGGAAACTACGCACGCCCAGACTTTATGACCCGTGTGGATTCCGTTCAATCAGTCGAGGAAACAGACAGATCCCAGGAGAGACTGAGCAAGAGAGCAAAATTAAGTTAAAATGGGTGTGAACTAAAATGCTAATGAGAGAAGAATGAGGCGATCCTTCATCCTCATGGTTCCCACGCCTCAGGCCTCAGAACTCCCTGACCTCAGCTGGTAATTTTTATTTTTAAAGTGTTAAAAAACAAAACAAAACTGGGATTTGCTTTTTATTAAAGCACAAAATGAGGAGCTGCGAAGATGCATTTTGGGCTGAGGCATTGTGGAGGCATCGGTGGAGCTGGGCTGGTCTGTGTGACTGCAGCCAAGCATGAAAACTGGCACAGAGTTACAGTGTTCATGAAAAGGTAATGTAAAGATCATATTGACAGTGACAGATGTTGCCAGCTTGCAACTGAAACAGCTGGAGAAATTTTCCAGGAGAACAGATCACCCGATACTAGCCAGTCGTGTCAGGAGGGCTGACGTTAATGAAGGAAAAGCTCAAGCTACGTCTCTCTAATTGGATTCTGAATTATTCACAATACAAGAGTGAGAGACTCTTTAATTCTAAGATAACAACTTCTGTTCTAGAAGACGCTGCGCTGACACTGATGAGCATGAACAAACTCTCCTCCGACTCTTCGTCGAGACCTACGTTGTCCTCTGCCTGTCACTCATCCTACTATAAATAGAGTGATGGGCTCTGTGGTTAGCCTAGCTGAGCTGCTGAACATCAGGTAGGCTGAAAAACCTCCCTGTACAGCTGGCACTTAGCAGGGCAGAAACACATCAGAAATGGACCAGATGAGCAGGTACACACAAACACGCACGCTTAAAAAAAACAAAACAAAACTCTTGTCTCTCATCCTGTGTCTGCTCCAATTCATCCAAGTGTCAGGCAGATGGGATGTGTATGTTTGTCTGGGTGCGTGTGTGTGTGTGTGTCGTCTTTTCCTGCCAGGAACTGAGTGGAGGTTAAGCCAGGATCGCAGTTTGAATGGGTGACTTCCCCACATATACTCGACATCTGAGGGACTATGTGCTCTTAATAAACTTCCCCTGGGAACGGTGACATAGAGCCAAGGCGCATGCGTTAAAGCCTTAGGTTGACATTTCATTAGCAAACAGTAGCTGAATACAGATCCATTGCTGACTCACATCCAGCAAGACACAACCGCCTTTGGAAAACAGTATGAAAATATAGAGCCGATCCTATGTTTGGGACCGCAAAGCAAAGTCACTTTTATGACCTTGTTTGTGCCTCCTGGCGCTCGATGATTTAGGCAACATTAAAGAGCTGTATTTAGACCGCACAAAAGCATGTGTGCCAATGCACGGTTGCCAGCGCTCACACATAGAAACACACACACACACTACACACCCTGTGGTCAAGAGTCTGGCTACTTAGGGAACAAAGCAACACATTTTCCTCTGCTGTCTTTTACAATGGAGCGCAAAGTATGACATCATTTGTTTAAAGTTGCATTCAAATACAAATGGCTTCCCTGCAACTGTTTTCCGGTGGAAACTTTAATGCCTTCCCATAGTTATCTGCTTCCCTTCAACTCTTTAAAGTAAACACTGCCTATTTTAAAGCGCACCCTGTAGTTGCTATCTGTTCACTAATTATGATCCCAGCAGCTCTAGTAATAATTACACCTCTATGCTAAAGATTAATCATGAGTGAAGTAAGTTGCCATCACAGTGTTTTCCAATGTTAATCCCTTAGTCTTCTCTCTTTGGCGTGGCACAGATGAACAGAGGCTGGGACTAAGGAAAACCAGCCTCCCTTTTGGGGAACAAAGCTACAGGAAAGCACAAATTTCCATTCAGAACTGCCGAATAAGGAAAAGACAGAATGTAAGTAAAATATACAGAGCTTAGAGCAGCAGTCTCCAAAATGCTGTAAAATAATTTTCAAACTTTTCTGTTTTGGTTAAGTGACAGAGAATAGCCATTTCATTAGGAAACAGAATGCACTGACACCTCAGTGGAAAATTCCAATTTTGGTGATGTCTGGCACATTCAGGTTCCCCTCTGAGAATATCAGTCAGCCCACCCCAAAGAACTGAGTACTTAACCCAAAACAGACCATTCATAAGCTCAGAACCTGAAAACTTCACCCAGTAGGCCATCTCTACTGGCGTTAATGTGCTTCTGTTTAAAAAAATAACACAAATGTCCACAAAACAACAGAGTGTCTAAGACCCAACTCCAGCCAGATGTGCACAGGCTCTTGTACCCTGCTGTCTGTGAAGAGATATGGCAGGAATGTGCTCTGTCCATATTCAGGCAGCCAAACAAAGTTATCTGCCTGCAACATCATCAGACTAAAAGCTTCTCGCTCTCCCCACCACTGTTTATCTACCGCTTTTCCAAGGCCCTGTGTGTGTCCGGGAAGATTTTATTTAGCAAATTAGCCATGCCCCCGGAGATGACCGGAGCCTTGGAATTCGGGACCCCGTTGCCAGGGCAACCTAAAGGTCACCTGACACCAATCACCTCGGACGTCATGTTTACCCTGTTCAGATGAGCAGCTGGGATAAAAGTGGAGGGGACGAAGAGGGCTGGAGAGTGGCATTTTAACCAAGGCTAAAGCCACGTCGGCCTCATTTAAGTGCCGTCCACAGTGAACATGTGACGCTTACACTTTAAACTACGACAATTCAAATATCACGCCCGGCGCGGTTTGACTGCCCGCAGGAATTTGCATTCCCCAGCATGATAACATGCTGTGGAGGGAGGCCGGGGTGAAAACAGGGACGTATCTAGGCGTGGCCACATTTCCAGGAAGCGTAGCAGTCTTTCTAGTCTTTATCTCGCTCTTATGAGGCTTCTGTGACGGAGCACCTGCTGACAGGTGCCGCACAGGTATGCCGCAGTTTCACTCCAACCTGTCCAACTAGCTCAGCTACAGGAACAACGGCAACATATTACACACCACACACACACCACCCCTCGGGGCAGTTTAAAATTGGAATTGTTTTCTCAGTTTTGCTCACTGATGAAAAACTAGTTCAGGATGCTGCTTACAAACTGAATCCTTACTGAGAATAACTTCTAGTCCGTCTTATAGACTAGCGTTCACTTATCCTGTTCCTACCACTTTCTTCCATTTAGCTTCACCCCCATTGCCCAAATAGCTCTGTACTGAACTTAATGTCTGACACAAGCCTGTCCCTCTGCTGTTAACTAACAGCAAGTCAGAGAGGCTGATGATGAACAGAGAAAACAGCCCCGACTGGCTGTATAAGATTCCAACCATTCCTACCAAAAGGACAATGAACTGGCTGTCGGGTGCGTGACACTAATAAAACACACCAACGCTCCGGCAGCACAGGCGGAGTCTTGAAAATGTGAGAGCTCACGTTGATTTCAGACAGGTCTGGTGCTGTGTCTTTCATTTAGGTATAGGGGAATAAGCTCAAACTGTAGCCTATAAACCTTCGTACGAGGCATTTTATTTTGAACTCTCAAACGGATATTGTCGTCGAAAAAAAAAAAAAAATGCAGAGATAAAATTGAGACATAAAAAAAGGGAAAGTTATGCAAGGAGAATGTTCTGAATGCTCAGTCTTGACGTGTACTGTGGCTAATCTTTTATCTGTTCAGGAAAACAATCTGAATAAAAACCAACCTGTGAGTCACATCATTTCATTATCATCAGCCAAAGAAAAAAATAAAACAAACTCATGGCATGTGTCAGGTTTCAGATGAAAGCCCTGTAATTAGCAGTGTCAGGCAGTTGGCAGCTTTTATAAACACACCCCTTCCGAATGTTTCATGTACTGTGAAACAGTGCCCTATCGATGAGTTAGGCAGGTCGCTGTGGTATTTTACCAGTCTCAAAGGGTATCTAGCAGCTCATTTTGCCTTTATATTTTCAAGCTATCCAAAAGAATGACGCCATCTGCTATCACTTTGCTAGTGGACAACTCCCTTGCTCTTATTTTGACAGTTCAGTCACAACTAACTGGCTAGACCCAGCCCTTTTCTAACTTCCTTGGCTCACTGGCCAGGTTTGCTGTTGTGACTGTCTTTGATATCTCCGGACTCTCTTCGCTTAGAGTCAGACGGCCTCCAACTCTACCCTCTTGGACAGCAGCTGACAGTAGTCCTTGTTCTGCTCTGGGGACTTTTATCTTTATTGGCCAGCATATATAAAAGAGCAGAAAAACACTGAATGCAGCTGGCAGCTACTTTTAAAGTGGAATGTTTTTTCTAACAGGTTTTATTTAATCCATGAGTTGATGCTGCGAGTTACACTCCAAATAGCAGTAGAACTCTTCAGTTTGTCTTTATTGGCTCTCATGCATTAAATACACCTCACACGCTCACAGGCGGCATGACAATGCCATATACGGCGAACACCTTGCTTGTCATGATAAGCAAGGTAATGGCTTTGCTATGATAACATTGTTCAAATGTGTGTTTGGCACCTTCTTTGACCCTCAAGAGACTTGAGACTAACGCAGTTCAACACTTGTAATAAACTCTCCCAGTAACACTGTCCCCAATTGTGAGAAGTCGACTCCAAAACGTTGACTCCACTCAATGTGACAGAAAGCGTGTACTACTTGTCCACAGTGACTCAGCACGCAACTAGGCCACAATCCAGTTCCAACTGTCCTCTTATCAGCCCATTTACATCAAGAAGAATAGAAATCAACTACCCCTGAAAAGAAACAGTGTGTCTGCGTGCACTCAGACCCAAGAGCCCCACAGGGAAATTAGATTTCTTGTCTAATTTATGAGCTCTGGAGCCCAGTAGAGCATGAGGACATGAAGGGCCTTCAAGTGCTCACCAGCAATCTTCCCCCCATTTGTGCCAATGAGTTTTTTAAGAAAATGGTGATTCTCAATGTGTTAAACAGATTGGTGCAATACATCACCAGTATAGGAACTGTCATTTCACAGCAGTTCACGGCAAGGTGCATTCATTGGGAACATCACAGAGGGAGGAGGAAGGGCTGGGGATCTCAAAGAGACATATTAAAAAAGCATGCTGATGCTGCACATTGCTGTTACAATGATGCAGCTGGCTCAGGAAGAGTCACTTCCAGGAGTGGTGAGAAAGATAAATTCTGTTCAGCAGTGCGTATGGCACTCACTCACAGCGCATAGACTCGTTTTTATGGGTTTTCTGCAAGAATACGCGTCACATTTGTACGAATATTTACGCTGAAGGCACACATTTATCAACGCGCTAAAAGTTTTTATTCCCCTTCTTTTAAACGGGCCACAAATTTTTCTGCAACAACAAATGCTATTAATGTGGAATCTTTCTATTAATTCAGAAGATCGGTGACATTTGGTCAATGTGCAGCAGCATTGGCTGGAGTACTGACTATACTGTGGCCTGTAAAATAACTGCTACTGACACACAGCAGACACCTGAGAGACCAAGTTACTGATATGGGCCAGGCCTAGCTATGTAAACACTGCATTCCTGCACACCGCAGAGCACGGGGAAACTGGAGGGGGGGGGGGGGGGGGGGGGGGGGGGCGCTCATGCAAAGTTAATGATGTCCATTTATTAAGCAGAAAATAAAAGTTGTGTGTAATTATTTTCATGTATGTTTATGCAAGTGTATGAATTTCACCCCACAGAAAAAGTAGTAATGGGTCATTACTTAGCGACAAGAATGTAAACTGAACATACAGGCATGATAACACAGGTTTATGTTACCATTTATGTGTATGGGTATCTGATAAGGCTCGATGCAGTGCACACCACTGGACACTCGGCATACCATCACATCTGCCCGTTTTTTTCTAGTTTTCTAAGAACCCACAATATGGGCATGTACAAATGTAACACTGCAGTGGGAGATTTGATTTCAGAGAGTTAAGTGACAAATTTAGATGCCATGAACACACACACACGTACACACAGCTCTGCCCCAATTTGATAATGCAGTCTCTAGTAAAGACAAGTTGTTAGCTTGTGATGCCTGCATTTTACTTCAGTTACAACTACAAAAGTTTACAGCCTGTTTTCAATGAGTCTACATTGTTTCAGTAAAGTCTATATTCAAATCTGAGCAGTAAAACAAAGCTTATGTCAGTATTTGTTCAGTGCAGTGTAGGAAAGGAAACAAAGCCAGTAACACGAGTAGTGGATGGTGTGAAGCCTATATGTTAGTCTATATAAGATGGAATGAAACATAAAAAAAGTTAATCAATACAAAATACATTTTAAGTAATCCTCTGCAGTTTTTACTGACCTTGCAGTTGCAAGGACTTAACTTAGCGGTCATCGTGCATTTGTTAAAGGCATGCCTGGGGTGACTTATTTTTGCTGCATGAACCCATTATACTTTAAATACTACTTTCTTTCTTTTTTTTTAACTTTTAACTCCAGTATTCTGTACCTTATGAACAGTGTTGGGAAGGTTACTTTTAAAATGTATTCCATTACAGAATACCGAATACATGCCCCAAAATGTATTCTGTAACGTATTCCGTTACGTTACTCAATGAGGGTAACGTATTCTGAATACTTTGGATTACTTAATATATTATCATGCTGTTTACAACTACGTGAATGTACTATTGCTGTGATTTATTACTGTTACTGAAGGTCCGCGGCTCCGAACCGTAGTAAAGGGACATCTGGCTAATACGGTGGGTTCTGTGTCGGGCTCGTAGCTGAAAACTAGCTTTACTTTGTTGTCTGGGTCAACTTTGCTAGCGAGAGACAGAGAGAGGCGTTGAAAGGCTGCTCCAACGGAACTTATTTTTTCCGGAGGAAAACACGAACACAGTGTACAGTTGAGTCTTAATAGCGTACTTACAAATGGGCTCGTCAGGCACTCTTCTTGGCTGCAGTGGTTATTATTATATTTACATGCTTCCAGCTCCCGTTTTTGCTCCGTGACAGCTCGGACTTTCCTTTCTCTTCCTCCCTCGCTCACAGACACATAACGGGTATGGCTGTCCATTCTCGCTGCAGCACGGACTACACTGCCCATCAGGCTACATTCTTTAGGGCCATGCCTGTAGCATTCTGCCTTTTAGCTTAGCACAACAACAACAACAAAAAAGCGCTCTCTCACCCAGGAAACACGCAGAGAGAGAGAGCATCACCCTGTAACCATGGCAACCGTAACGCTGCCGCCTGGAACAACAGAGCGTAGCTGTCAAACAAACCCAAACAGTCCTGACCCGCGACAATATGAAACAGGAAAGTACCGCCGTGTAATCCATTTATTTCAACAAAGTAACTGTATTCTGAATACCACCTTTTTAAACGGTAACTGTAACGGAATACAGTTACTCATATTTTGTATTCTAAATACGTAACGGCGGTACATGTATTCCGTTACTCCCCAACACTGCTTATGAACCAGGATGTAGTCGTGTATTTTTTTTTGCAAGTTTTGCATGTTGGGTCCGCCCTTCACCCAGCTCATAACATAAAGTGGAGACTGAGCCTGACCAAAATAACTTTTGCCGACTAAAGCAAAACAACCTGTTGCATATGTTTGCCTGATGTTTCACTGATACGTGTAAAGTAACCAATTCCATATCAAACAGCGTGTTGGTAAGCTCAAGTTGTGTCAGAATGCTGTGATGAATCCATATTACACCTGCTTTGGGAGGTAGTGCAAAATCTACCTTAAGATTTAACTGAGTCAAATGCACACAGGAACTACGGAGAAAAAGAAAAGAGAAAGTCATGGCAAAGATGTGCACTCTGTCTTTAAATAAGTGGATTATCATAATTGTAAAGGTTTTTAAGTTTGCATATAAAGTGCTACAATACTAGCCTTAAACTTCTAATTCCTACATCTGTCACGATCGTAAGGAACATCTGAAGTTAGACGCACGCGTATAGAGGGTGGTGGAGTTCTCAAATAAACAGACGTTTCAGACGTTAACATCTGTAACTGATGACGACAGCAGTGAAAGTAGATGGACACCAGTAACCTCTTAATTAAGACTCAATCCTTTTCCTGTCTTTGCTAATTAGTCTCCGCTTGTCTAATTAAGATGCCATCATTAAGCTGTTACAATTTTACTCACTGCCTGAGCAGGCCTGTTGAAGAAAGTGGAGGACAAAGACTTTATAACGTAGCTTTCCTACCATATTGTGTACTGACCTTTAAGGGTCCATATGAATTACTGACCTTTATGTTCCACTATCACACACAGAAATGTTCAGCATAACTTTGTGCTGCTACGGTGCCCAGCGACACAAAGACAACCAAAGGAGCCAGCCTGTCCCAGAGCTGTACTGTGCTTTCAAGGCCGTGCCCAATCACTCAGAATCAGATCAGATGCTATCTGCAAATTATTTGTATAATCACAAACGAAACCACACTTGCTATGACCACAGGGTGAACAGGAGTCCTTAGACAGACATTAGCTGTTTGGATGATAAATTGTTAGTTGCGTGACCCTCATCAGTGTTTTGTGCCTGGTTTACTCAAGATCGCACAGAGTCAAAAAGGTTTATTAGACCTTCCACCTTGTTAGTTTTTCTCTGCATGTAGCGGGCAAATTACAGTGAGACTTTAACAAGTCAAAATTATACAAAAGAATTCCCAGAACTACAAAAAAATACATAAATAATTAAAAAGTCAGTTTAACTACTCAAATTGAGGCCTTTTAACTGAAACAAAGTGAGCTCATCTGGGTCAGCGCTGCATGCAATTCCATCTGAGCTCATTAAGTTTTAGTGAGACTTTAAAATATCTCTAAATGGTTCAAAAACACATTGTTTCAGAACTGTTCTAGACATTAGTAGTCTGCCTACTTACTGATATTTAGAAATTCAGTAGTATTTCTAAATATCAGTTCATGAATAGTTTCACTGAAGTGTTTGATGGTTCTGTTGATACGTATTGAGCCACAGGACCCCTATATTCAAATTCAAGTGCATAATCCTAGCTATGGTGGCTGCTGTAGGACATTCATCTCTGGCCACCGTTAATCTGTATTGCATGCAGGCTTTCACTTCGCTGTTTACCTCAGCTGTAAATATGTCTACATTGTCAATATGCCGGGTGTCCACATCTATGTACTCTGGATGAGGCTATAAAACGTTGTGATAGGAGTCCAGTATAAACTGATAAGTAACTGAAGTTAACTTCTGTCCAATAACAGTGATACTAAGTGAGTTATTGAGAATATCCTGAAGTTTTCTGCTGGGAAGTGCAGCTGTTTTAGCTGCTGGTAGCTGGCGTTAGCTGATGTTAGTCACACTACTAAAACTTTCTTTCCAGCGGCTCTAACATTGTTGGACTCGGACACTTAAACTCTCATATGATGTGAGAATGTAATCGAACTGTTTATCAGAGTGAGAGTCTGACTTCAGGTCATTCAAGCCCCTTATTAGCTGGCATGATGTGCTGCTGTTTAGCTGACTTGTTGTCAGCCATCTGGAGATCAGAGTAGGGAGGGCTACATGTCTAATTGGCTGAGAAAAAGTAACTGCAAAAATATTGGGAATACATAAGCATGTTTTATTGTGTTAGAGCAGCGGTCCCCAAACTTTTTTGCACCACGGACCGGTTTATGTCCGACAATATTTTCATGGACCAGCCTTTAAGGTGTTGCAGATAAATACAACAAAATAAAACCAGTACCTGTACCAAAAAAAAGAAGATTTATTCATAACACACAGGAAAAGACCCAGGGAAACAGAGTTAACAATAAAAAAAATAACAATAAAAACCGATAAAAACCCTGAAAACCATAAATTTCACACCTGAGCCTCAACTCTCACGGCCCGGTACCAAATGTGGCCTGGGGGTTGGTGACCGCTGTGTTAGAGCACCGACTTCAACTCAGAAGAATAAGTCTGAGGTGGGGAGGAAGAGGATGAGGTGGAAATGAACAAGGAGAAAAGAGACCAGTGGTGGAAGAGGAGAAAGACATGAGAAAGACATTGTGAAAATATACGTGTTCAAATGTTAAAGGTAAAACTTACATTTTGAATTGTGATTAAATGCAGTCACCCAGCATGTGTAATGCTGTAAGGGCATTAAAAATACCAGAAACTTGAGTTTCACTTGCTTCTGAAGTGACTGAGTCATGCCGTGAATGCACTGCTTTAGGGGGATACACAAGCACAGCCGATGCAATCACACAATCCAACCAGAAGAAAGCAGATAGTTGTGATAGTTAGAGGACGGCGTCACTTGGCTGCTAGCTGCTCAGGAAGTTTGCTGCTGGTTATTGCTGAACATCAGAGCTACCCCACCATAATAAAAATTATCAAATCCACTTGGCGTCTTGAAAGTTTCCAGCTAATTGTAGGAGCCACATGCTTTTCTAATCAAGGCTGCTTCAGCACCTGTCACGGTCACACAATTTCAGATGGGACTGTCTGCATCTTCTTAACTCTGCATGTTCAAAGGAAAACAGCGGGATGTACAAATGTTTTTGGGTTGCGAAAGCACATGTTATTAGGTAGTTTTCTTGACAAAAAGTTGCTTGTTTAAAAGAAATTTCAAATTCACTGCATTATTCTTCACATTCAAGATATTAGGTATGAGTTAGTGAGCTTCAGATGCTTTTAGGTCGGTTTTGTTAGCTCAAGACAAAAGCCAGGTCAGCTGCTAAGACAACCTTCTCCAGCTATAAACCACTGAATTAAATCTTCGTCTTTTTTGCCACGATCCATCACATTCTCACATCCCAGTGACTTCTAGCCACATGAGACACTCCTGAATGCTTTTCCATATGCTACCATCTGCAACTACTGAAAAATGGCCTGTTCAACTTCTCTTTTCATTAGGATACTTCAACAGAAAAAATAAATAAATAAAAAAAATAAAGGGTTAGGCTTGGGGAGGGGATGTCTGTCATAACGGTCTGCTCATTATTAAGCCCCACAATTCCCACATTCAGATGACAATAAGTAGGGAGGGAGAAGAAATTAAGGCTTGAGAAGGAAAAGATAAAGAGAGCAAAGGAGGGGAATGGAGGCAGGTAAGATGACCAAAAAGGCAGAAGCTTTGAGAAGCGTTGTGTGTCATGTAAGTCCTAGTTCAGGAACACTAAGACTTTAGGGCTGTGAGCATGGATGCGTGCTCACAGCCGTGGCCAAACAGACAAACTCATGTCTAAATCCCCTTAATCAGGGCTGGACCATTCCTTAAACTGTTTATACCCCCTTCTTTTGTCTACGTGTGCATGTGAATGTGCGTGAGTAAGCTTCCCAAAGACTTGACTTTAATGGGATTTGTGTAAACGGACCCCACAGCTTCAACCATAGTGTAATTAAAGGTAAAGAAAAGAGGAAACAGATTGGGGAGGGAAAGGACCTTTACAGGAGCCTGAGAGGTAAAGGACAGACATTCTCGGTGCAACCACAACTACAACGATAACAAGCTGATGATTCGCTTTAATGACAATAATTAACTCCTTAAGTAGCTCAAGAAGTTTAATGTGAGAAAGAAAAGTTACAGAGCCCCAACGTAAAATCATACAGTCTCTGTTGATTTAAAACAAGTTATAAAACCAACTTTTCAAGAGTCACCCAGCATTTTTTGTGGGTACATCAACTTGCTTCTAGGACTAGTCTCAGCCATATTAATAATGCTCACAGCCACTACCGATCTCGTCATTTCGCTTCCTAGTTATGCCAGCTGGAGGCATAACCACATCTCATCTGAGCTTTACAGCAGCAAAGCTGACAGAAATACTTGGCCATGTCAGCCAATGTGGCACACAAACACACAGATGGGGATGCAAACAGACACACACACACACACACGTTCGCATATTATCGAATTCCTGACATAAACAACAACAAAAAAAACAGAACTGATGTGACAAAGTTGGAATCTTGGTACAAAGTTTAGATAATATACATAAATATATACACACACACACACACGTATGTACACATGTACACACACACACGTATACACACACACACACACACACACACACGTGTGTGTACGTGCGTACATAAGCACATGCATACATACACATATGCTTCATTTATGCAACCGTAATAAAACGTCTTATTTAATGGAACACGGTGCAGAAAAAGAAAGACACATGATGCCGTCACACAGGTCACAAACCAAATTGCCATAGTTTACAATGCAATACTCCAGACTGTATGCAGCACATGCAGAGTAGCATGACAGCTGAGCAGAGTCAACTAGCTTAGATAATTCATTGTTACAAACAAATTTAATGGACCCATTTATCAACATGATAATTTTTTTTCTTTAAAACCTGGTGCTGGTTGAGCTCTAGCAAAAAGGCAGATTCTGTAAGGCTAAGCAGTCTTAAATTTACGGACGTTTTCACCCATCAGTCCAGACACTAAAAATCTGCAATTTAAAAAAAAAAAAATACAAATTTTAACGCTCAGCTTGAACCATATTGATATAATAGCAGAATCAGAGTATTAGTATCACCCTTTACAACCACCAATATGTGACTTTTTTTGTAAAAAGGTAAAGAAGAGATGGGAGAAACACCCATCAAGCAAGTTATGAGTGTTGATGTTGTATAGTTTGTCTACCTGTAGGCGCTCAGCAACGCCCCTATTGGCAACACATCACAAGTGTAAATAAACAACGTGTTGTGACAATAAAACTGAAAAACTATTTTTAAACTGCATTGTTGTAATATTTTTAATAACTCATAAATAAATATACATAATGATGACATATGTTAGGAAAAACAGTTTGTGCTTCATGTCTCTGACAGAAAGCAAAAAAAAAAAAAAAAAAAATCAGCTCATATATCAGATTTTTAAAATCACCAAAATATCGGTATCATTCTTAAAAGTCATATGGGTCAGGCTCGTACCCCGTGCACTCCACAAAGAAAGTATTTTATGAAGATGTTCACCTACTCTGATGATGGATTATGCTAACCAGGTATTGGGAGAATTGGTAAAGAGCTTTTGGGCAGATTTGTCAACTCATCCCACACTTTGACTAGGTCAAGAGTTACTTCACTGAACCAAAGCAGCACAATATTAAGCCTGTGGCTTTCCCCTTCAGTGTGTGTTATGAAACTCATGAGCAGCTCATTATTTCATGGTTTGACAAATGACTCTGTTACAAACTATCAAGCAGAAACCACTGAAAAAAAGAGCAAGTTGACTGGTTTGTTAGAACTGGTTTGGAGTTAGACTAGTATCCTGGAGGAACTGAGTGAGCTCTTCACCTACTTCCTAAATAATAGCTACAAAAGTCACAACTCTGCCTAAAAGTTTCCATTTCCTGTGCAAAGGACACGTCATAAGGCAGTCAACTAAAGCTTAAAAGACCCAACGCTCCTGACGTCACCTTTGTTTAAAGGTTTCGGGAACTTTTCCCCCCTATCTCTACTGTACATTTGAGAAGGGTGGATCAGGGCGGTCTTCAAAGATAACTTCCTCTCCCACCCTACTGAACTTCCATTAATTAGTTGCCTTTTCTCTTTTCCTGACAGGCTGTGTAACTGCAAATGCCAAGTGTGACCAATGCCCATTCATTGTCAATACAACAGACTGCAAACCAGAGAGAATATGGCACATGCATACATACGTGCCCCTCTTGGTGGGATTATAAAAAGCGCTGCTTAAGTGAGACAGCATTTCATGGTCCATTTAGCTGGTGAAGGAGTGTTCCTCCAGTGCGTCTAAATGTAGAGATCAAGCTGAGCAAACTCAAAGTGTGCAAGATGCTTACACTGTACACACACGACTCCTCTCATAGTCTCCTTTTCGCCCTCACCTGCACACACATTTGAGCAAATACAAAGATCCTGAAATTAATGCTGAAATTCCCTACAGCACGCTATAAGGGAGGAAATGAAGTCGCTCCAAGCCATCAGGAGAGAATACAAAAGTAGAAAACGGGTGTGGGCAAAGAGGGTTGTTCAACACCCTGCTGAGAGAGAGGAAATAAACATCCATATGCGATCCCTGCCAGAAACACTTGTGCGTGCACACACACACACACACACGCACACACACACAGGGTGTCTGGAGTTAATGCAGTGACACAGTGTTGTAAATTTGAGCACGAGAGTTGTAGTTAACAGCTCGCGCCTCCATACGAATGGAGGGCGGAATATTTTCTGCTTCCAGAAATTTATAGCTAGTAAGGCCTCGTCCATCACGGGCAGCTCTATGATATAATGAAGCTTGGAAAGAAATACACTGCTGCGAAGCTGTAAGACTGGAGTTTCCTGATTAGTCAGGTAGCAAGATGGCTGGTGAAGAGGAATCCAATCTTATTTCTTGTGTGTGTGATTGTGCGGTCACGTGCTGACTAAAAGGAACCCACACACACACACACACACACACACACACAGCATAACTCCTGCCTGGGGAAACCCATGAACTCTGGGCCACTGTGCCATTGGTCATGTCCAGAAAACAAACATTAACAGTCACTTGCATTACAAACACTTCTGAGGATCGTCACTGGCTACACTTCTTGGCATAACACAACTACGATTATCAGTATACACTTCATCCACCCTCAACTTTAAGCCTAAATACAATCCCAACTGTAGATCATATACAGTATTGTTAAAGCGTCCAGCTTAAGTACTAACACCAGCGCGGGCACAACATTAATCTGGTCCCATCTCAAAGCCTCTCTGATGTGATTGTGTGTTCCTATAAGCATGTGTGTATCATCCATAGTTTGTTTGCATATGTGGAGCAGACAGTCATCTTCTTAGGAAGATTAGCCATAAAGAAGTTCCAGGGTTGATCAGCTGGAGAAGTCTTTTTTTATAATGTGCATGCTTGCTTTCAAACACAGCACTCTGTCACTGCAGTACATCTGTGTGAGTGTGAGCATTAAACTGCATTGTGACAGAGTCATCAGCTGCTTGCTGCATGTCCATGTTTGTGATAGTCCCTAATTACATAATCCAGTTATTCTCCCGCAGTTTCAGTACACACTTAAGTGGACATCCAATGGTTTGGCCTCAGCAGCGGTTCTAAGGGTGTGTCTTCTGCAGTGTGTGTGTGTTTTCCTTTCTCACCGATACCCAAAGCAAACATAACATAAAAAACTCAGCAGTGGAGCTGGTTGCAGCTCCTTATCAGCTCAGACTAGAAATGCCCTTGCATGCTCACAGGTCTATAGAAAGTCCAGACAACACAGTATTCAGTATTGGAAACCCTACCCCCCCCCCCCCTCTTTATAGAGCTGGCAGTCAACATGAAAGTGTGAGTGTATCAGCGAGCCAAGACAACGAAGCAGTACCTCTCCTCACATCTCGCTTGATTAAAGTGAGAAAATGGCACAAGCTCCGGGTAAAATTAGGTGACTTAGATTTTACAGATGGCCCTTGTTGCCAAGCATATTTTCTCAATTAAGGCTGATTAGGGAGGGGAAATTCCCTGACAGCGTGAATTATTAAAAACTTGAAATGGAGTCTGATCATGTGACGTTGTACAGCAGTGATACCCGACATTCCCAGATGAATGAAGAAAACGAAAAAGGGATGTGGGGGGGGGGGGGGGGGGGGGGGGTGTGTGTTCTGATTAGCCCGAAGTGAGAACAGAATCTCCTTCCTATCCTAATAAATCATTACAAACTGGAGAGAACGGGTCTGGGCTTGTGCAGGTGATTCCCTAGAAAGTGATTAAAAAAACTGACCAGTTACTTCCTGTTTACAGGAAGGAAAGATCTTAAAGCCTAACACTCCACAGACAAACTACTGAAAAAACACGGGCACCAGTCGCATCAGTTCCTCCACTTTTCCTTTCTATTCCGCGCCCTCAGCAGAGCGACGCATGGTAGCGAGGCTTCTGCTGCTACAGCTCGACTAGATTTGCTTCTTTGCTGGAATCCCAAACATTTTGTTTACGCGCGTTTGACAATCCATTTCAGTTTGTTTTTGCTTGTTCACAGCGGCGCCACTGTTGGCATTAATCGGCATGTGATTTCATGGCTTATTTCTATCTAGTTGGTTACTGGGTTCAAGCAGCAGTCACACTGCGAGACAGTCAGGCCTAGAATTTCACCACAAAAAAGAAATCGGGGTGTTAGTCAGCACATCAGCTGCCATATTTTACCTTTCGACCCCACTTTAGACTGTGTGAGAATACACAGACTGAGAATGATCGACGACTTCTTCTCCTCTCGCTGTTCTTGTATTACTTAAGGCCTTCTTAAACGAGTCATTTGGACACGACACAGAAGGGAAAGCATGGGTGTGAACTATAAAAACTTTATTTGAACAGAGACATTGTTAATTATATAAATAACACTCAACAGCTTAAAATGGCTGCTGTGAAGTCAAGCCAACAGAATTCTGTGATGTTTTGGAGTCACCAGCAAAGCTACCCGCCCACCTCCAACCTGAACACAGGTATAATTTAGCTGGTAAGTGAAAACAAGACCTTAAAATCTGGAGCGTCAAAAATATGGTCCAGGAGCCAGAATTAGGCCAGCAAACACTCCAATACAGCTCAATGGATGGCTTTGGAAAGGGAACTTTTGGAGTTTTAATTGACTTTATTTAGTTTTACAGCTTAACATATTAAGAAAGACCTCCCCCGTGGCCACACTGTTGAAATAGCACTTCTTCTTTAAATGTGTAGTTAAACTTCTGTATAGTGGCAGAGAGGACACTTTCACTGGTCTGGCCCATGTGAGATCAAAAACAGGCTTTATGTGGTCCACAACATAATATCAGTTTGATATCCCTGCCTAAATAAATAAAGTAGATCATCTGTGCCACAATAAAGATGCAAAATTTCAAAGACACATTTCTAAATTTAAAGACCAAAACTTTAAAGTCTCACTTCAAACATTACCACTCACAGTTAATTTGACTTGATAGCCAAACCTCAGTCTGAAGGGAGGAACTAATCGGTGGAATATGATTGAGCAGCATTTGTTTAAAATGAAAATCTGCTCTCGGAGCACGCTATTGTAAATAAATCTGAGCACCCAGGGGTAGCAGTGGCCTTTAGCATTGTTAAAATAAGGCCTCTGCTCGCCGTCTCTTAGAGGATGTTCAAATATTCAGTACTAGGTTTCCTTTATAATAAAAGATGTCGCGCAACAACAGAGCACCACACCTTAAGAACAGTGCATGATGATGATCGGAGGACTGTCCTGAAATGAATGAGAAAAGCTACACCTTTACCAAAGCAACCTCAAAGCAGACCCACCAGCACGGCCGGCGGCCTTCACAGGTTATCTACATGTGAAGTCGTCCTTGAAAAGAGTTGTTGCTCTTTTGTCCATGTCTAAAAGAAGTCTCTGTGTGTCCCGGGCTGACTCCCGAGCATCCCTCCAGAGGTTTGCGTTGCCACGCTGGGAGCCTGTCAGAGCGGCTCAGTGTCAAACCTCCCAGCCCCGCTGAGTCAAGATGACCATAAACCGAAGGCTAGAGCAGCCACACTGGCCGGATGCTCGCCTTTTTGTAAGGTGCCTGATGTTCCCTTTCCTGTTAGGTGTTAAAAGAAGTGCTCCCTGTCGAGCCTGTTTGAGAAGTCATCAGGTAAAGTATAGGAAACACACACATCTTAAGAAGGCCGAGGCCAGTCTGCCAGACTTTTACATTTAAACTGAGCTGATCTGCTTTATGGGTCTGTTTCACCTGCCCCCCAACTTACTAGAACTACAACAACCTAAATGAATTTAAAGTAGCACCTCTAAGCATTACTGCTCCTGGTGCTGGATGTAATTCTCCAGTAGGTTGGAATGTACGCAATATTTTGGACTTTCTTCACCATTTGTGCTTCCTCAACAGCTGGGAAAGTCAGAAAACACAAAGGAAAGCTGAATAAACAACGTGTGTGAAGCCTGTGGGGTTTCCATGTCCCTGAACCAGACAGGTGGCATTCCCTGTTAGGGAGAAAACCAGGCCCGGCTACTTCAACTTAAAAAAAAGAAAAAGCCATTCACAAATCTGCCAATTAAACGTGACCTTAAACGGTTCCGCAGCTATTAAATGTCACAACTTCCTCAAGTTTTAGTACTCATTGTAAAGTTCTATGGGCTTATTTCAATTGAAGATTAACCTCAATGACTCAAAAGTTTCCATTTAGATGAAGCTGTTTAAAAAACAGCAAGCAAGAAATCAAACTTGGCACAAAACCCGTTAAACGAACACCAATAAAAGCGCAGGAGTTTTGCACCCTCACCTTTTGTCTTACCTTGCCTGACAGTTTTAAACCTGACGGGTCCTTTGCAGTTCTTTATCACGGTGTATATGTCGTACAGGGGTAATCCCGAAATCGAGAGATTCTCCACTTCGAGCAGCAGCTCCCCTTCACCCAGTTTCCCACTTTTGTACACCACCGCATTGTGGTTCAGCGGTCCAATGTAGGCGAACTCTCCGTTCTCCGCGCCGCCACGCAGCGGCACGTTGAGCTCACCGCGGGCATCTTTGGACACGGAGACCTCGTTCACCCTGGAGGTCCAGTGGTTCTTCTTCAGCGCGGGTTTGGACATTGCGAACAGTTCACGAGCCGACGCCAAGCCGGCCGGACTCTGCCACCGGGATGGGGGGGACACAGTCACAGCAGTCCCTTTCTCTCTCCTGCTCGTTAAAAAGTAGACTTGTATCCGAGGGACGCGCAGAAAACTTTCTTTCTCTCCCACAGAAACATGAGCGCCTCTGACAGTACAGGTCCCGAATCAAGCCATTCCTGCCTGCGCTGAAATCACTCCTTGCTGTGCGGTTATTCTTCTCATCACTTTTCTTAACATCCCCTCCGGTTTAATCCTCCTTTACTGTTGTCATCCTACATCTGCCACGCTCCCACTCACGGCTCGCGTCCACTTCTTAAATCCTCTCGGTTGTTTTTAAAACTCACTTTTAAAGGTTTTCCTTCCTCTCTTCCGGCTAAAAGAGACTGCACTCCTCCTCTGTCCGTATCCACAGAGCTCACTTTATCCACGGTCGACTAAGCCCAGAACTCCTTTAACCAGGTACGTCGCTCTGGTGCGTGGAGCTGAAAATCATTCCCACTCTGGTGCTGGGGATGTGTTGCTGTCCGTGCTGCGTTCAGGTGCTGTCGGATTTTTATGCGTTCACGAAGAGGTCACGTGAATAACCTGTGCGAACTCTTCACTCGTTCATAAACCACAGATACTACAGGTCATTTCCCAGTGTTTCAGCTTGGTTGTAGTTTGAAATTTACATTTAACTTATATGTAATTATGATGGAACTTATATAAATATGGTAGAGTGTGTGTAATGCTCTGTAGTAATAATGTTCGACACCTTTAAATCACAACTGTAACCTAACGTAGCGCCTAAATTGACACTTCACTGTGGTCTCAAGTACGCGATTTAAATAATTTATCATCGGGCACAGACTGACAAAATCACCCTTCACGTGTTTTCTTTAAAGCCCTCTCTGCGTGATTTACAACATTAGTATTTACAGTATCAACATGGTCACGGTGAGTTGAAGTGCTGTCAAAATAACTTCGAGTACCGAATGTCAGACTCCAAAAAGGGTATTTGAACGCAGCGCTACAAAGAGCGCATGCGTGCTGCTGTAGGGAGAAAGAGGTTTTTGGCTTTCCCTAAATTAGAGCCTGGTGTCAGTTTGTTTATTTCAGTCGGTTCAAATTAAATTAAAGTGCGCTTCCTGGTAAAATTATAGAATGTGGTGTATCCATCGAGCTTTGATATAATGAATCTGACTGAAATGCTTATTTCATAACACAGTGAGTCAGGGGTTAACCCTGTGATCATACATACGTCTGGAATTCTTGTATTTCAGGTTAGACAGGTGTCAAACCATGTTTTAATGTTTGGCTGAAACCTCCCCTCTCTGCTTATGCAATCTCTTTACGCCTGAGATGGTACTATTTACATACTTAGTTGTATCCCTAGCTACTGTTTTTGTTAAACACAAATACTTGTTGGCAACCACATCTAAGAATCTGAGAGATGCTTAAAAATAATAATGGAGATGGACATATATAGATAGACTGCCTAATGGAATCACATATGCCGGGCTTCTCACCTTGGGAGCAGCAGATGAACTTTTTTTCCAACCTAAAAATAACAGTAAAGCACTCTTAGTCCCAGCAGATAAAAAAAAGAGAGAGAAAACTAGTGGCCTGGATGGGACGGGGAAATAGTAAATGCACTTATATAGCTCAAACTGTAGCTTTCCTTCATCTTCATCCATTATTAGCTGCTCATACATGAAATGCACAATTAATATTTGTTCAGTTCAGTGCAGGTCAGTTTCCAGGGGAAATTCTCTTTGCAAGCAAGTGATGAACAACAAACATTAATATGGAAAAAGTACTTAAAACATGACACAGGGCCCAAGTGTCATAAATTATGAACGCCTTCATTTATCCGCAGTGCACCATTAAACTAAACAGCCCTAACATTGCATTGCTAACTATGCCATAAAAAATGCATTAACCAGAGGTAAGCTATTATGTAGTACAAGAAACAAAAAGTTTGTCCTTTTCCTGAGAGACACGCTTATTCTTTTAGTGGTGCTGATGAACTTAGAATAGGAGAGGATAGAGGATAGCACTTCTTCTTTTGTCTTCGATTTGACCGTCTTCTTCAGTTTTTTTAAGAACACACTACGCTCTGCTGACAAAACACTGGTTCAACCCTTTAGCCCAATGTTAAATGGCTTAACAAACAAACAAACAATAAATCGTTCCCCTGGATAGGGTCAGGTGCAATGACTGAACCGAACATGAGGGAAAAGCAGCTGATGTACAAAGAAAAACTTTGGAAACATCCCTGACCTGCCACAGTAGGTGATTGGTTGGCCCGTTGGCCTCCAGGAAAATGGAGTAGGGTTGGTTCATGGAAGTTCTATTCATGAAGTCAGGGTTAACTCTGAGGTCACGTCTGCCTGAAGTCCAGTAAGAAGGAGGATGCTAAAGGGTTAAAAGAAGTTTAAGTGGTGGTGACTGGGTTTATGTATGTATGTTTGTGTCTGCATGTGTATATGTGCCAGTAACTTCTAATGTGACCTCCGTGGGGGTCAGCCAGATCCTCTGCCAGCTTCCTGTCACACAGTGTCACCCAAATCAGATCGACAGAGGCAGACACAGTGCCACGGGCCCAAAATTTCCTATTCCCTTTCCACACATCCATCACTCTGTATATGTCAACATCTTCTTCCTTAGCTTTTGCAGCCTCTCTATATTTGACTGCCACGTTCTCTCAGCCTTTCACTCGCTCGCAAACACGAACAAGCCACAAACCATTGGTGGCATCACAGTCATTGTTTCGGTATCCCTACGCAGTCAGACAGCCATTCTCACGTTTGTCATTTTGCAACCATGCATTATAAGTTCTATAACACGTCCAGTTTCACACATGTAACACAAACCTGCTGATTATGTGCAGATTCTGTGGAGTTATTTATAAAAGTTATTACCTTGTCACTGAGAGCTCTCATTAAAACAGCACTTGCGTACGCTCGCACTCTGCCGTTGTGCCCCCTTGTTATGACAGCATTTAAAGAAGAAGACACAGATAAGAATGGTTTGCGTGTCATAAACTATTATTAGCCACCGTATTCATTCACTCTGCGTGATGAGCTTAGCGATACCGCTGACAAGTAACGGCAGCTCGCGCTTAATGGCCAACAGTAATAAAGCACCCTTCAAATTTGACAGCTGTGCTCAGATGACTTTGGGACCGCTCTGTGGCAGACCTCCACTATTAGTAGCTTTCATCGTGTGCACGGCGGCCGAGCCATCCATCACTTCTGATTTTAAGTTGTGTAATGTGACACATGCATCGTGGACACGGAGGCTGCCCCTGTTGTAATTCAGCAGAAGTTTCAATCCCAGATGATTGCATAATGTAGGCAGAAACAATGTAAGTCTTTGGATAGAACTTTGAAACAAAACCAGCAATAAAAGGTGACAGATTAGCAAGTAAAAGGAGGAAAGTTGCTGTCATATCGCTGTTGTTTATATCTCTATTAACATTAACAAGCAGGAGAGAAAGAGAGAAAAAAATGCTTTAACTTAACAATGGCCGCCACAGCTGTAGAAACAGAGTGGAGTGTATAATCTGACGGGGCCCACCACGCGACCTTTCAACACATTCCTTCCTGTAAGCGGCTTCTCTTCTCTGGTACATCTCGTACCTCAAAGCTTCCTTTGATTTGAAAATTTCCAACAGCTTTCCCTCTGACATTCAACATCTCAATCTTTAATGATTTTGCTATCTTTGCACACTTTGTGTATGTGAATGAACTCCATATAAATATTTAACAGAACTCCACATTTCTTTTTCATTCTTAGGATCTCTAATGGGTTAGCATGATCTCAAAATCCTAAGTCTGTAAAGGTTTTTTGAACCTGTTTTCTGTTTTGAGGGATGGATTCATCTGTGCACCATCCTCTATGCTAGGGGTGGGGGAACTCCAGGCCTCAACGGTCGGTGTCCTGCAGGTTTTAGATGTGTCCTTCATCCAACACAGCTGATTTAAATGGCTAAATTACATCCTCAACATGTCTTGAAGTTCTCCAGAGGCTGGTAATGAACTAATCATTTGATTCAGGTGTGTTGACCCAGGGTGAGATCTAAAACCTGCGGGACACCAGCCCTTGTGGCCTGGAGTTCCCCACCCGTGATACATGCCAAGAGGAAGAAAATGAGGTTTGGGGGATGGAAACCTAGCAGCACATGCTTGTGTATATCTGAGCTGATTGTGTACTGATGTACAAGTTTGCACATCTGCATCACTCATAATTCACGAAAACCGTGCAAACCTTCCCTGAGGTCTACATCACCGCATCATAGTCGAACCCACTGAGCAACTCCCAGCATTGTATAACAAACGGGCTTTGCTCAGGTCACGTCATAGCTGCCCTGCGACCTTTCTGTGCTCATCACTTAACGGGCTCTGCAAATGAGGAGGATCATTTTTCTGCTTTAGATGTCACTTTAATCTGTTTTACCTCCGTGCTCTGATAATGCCTCATTCATCATAATAGCCACAAAGCGTTGATGGCAAAGCGAGAGAGACGGAGAGCGAGGCAGGCCGAGAGGGAGTGAGTGAGAGAAAAAGAGCGCAATCCTACTTTTAACTAAAGCAGAGCTGCAAAGCTCAGTGTTGCCCTGGAAGATTAAGGATGAATGGCTCAGCACAAAAAGGCCAACAGATTATCAACGGGGCTGCAGAGAGCTGTCATATCAAAGCTGGTGACAGGAGGGGAAGAGGCTGGGGAGTCAGTACAGAGACTAATGAGTTACTTGGAATAGTTACTGTAAGCTGTGCTGTGCTGGAGCTCTACTGTACTAAAATGCACTCTAAATTGAGCTCTTTTTTTACTAAGGGCCAGACAGGAGAGGAATGAGTAAATTGTCCACATTCAGCATATTAAGGAGCCTAAATAAACGTCAGCACATTCTCAAAGTTGGCTGTGATCCCAAGAAATAAAACACAGGCTGGATCTGGATGCTGCGAATGTTTGGCTCAAGCGTCACTTTGATATAGGAATAGCCCAGGCTTCCAACCAGTGTTTTTAATACCTGCAGGAAAACGTCGTCTTTAAATTTCTTGTGTGCATAATTGTATTTGGATGCAGGAACGGTTGCATTTAAGCCCATCTGGGTTTCGAATATGCATCGCTCTAAAGGAGATAATTCAGTTGGAAGGTGTGTTTGTTTTGTCGCTACAACAAATACACCTCGGCACGCTCAGGTCTACAAATGAGTTTTACTCTTGGACACCCTGAATATAAGAACCTCCAGCTATTGTTAACTTGCTAAACACTACTACTGCCTGCTTTGATGATGCCTTCAGACGTATGCCATATGGGTCATCATGTCAGTAGCACTCTGTATTGCCCTCCAAAGCTCGTCCTGTCAGTCGGAACCCAGAGAGGATCATCTCCTTTTTTGGACTGGCAGCTGAGCAGAGTTAAGTATCTTTTTCTTTTTTTTATCTGTATTTTCAGGACCTTATGAAGGGGGACTGACTACATTTAACCAGGCCAGACCAGGACATTGGTGCATTTACTTCAAATTAAGAAGTTCTGCTTGTTGCGCTGACATTTCTCATTTAGAAAAAGAAAGTATATGTTCTGTGCCAGTGCACATATGGTTTTATTTTATTGACATTATCCAGACTGTAAAGGCTGTCACTGATGCTACTCGCAGTTGTGTTTGGTAACAGTGAATTTTTGGTGTTAGCTTTAATTTAATGTTAGCAATCACAGTTCCACAATAGACATTGGACTTAATTTGAGCTGTTACAAAATCCTAAGTTCACCCACTTCCAAAGAAATGAACAGTCTATTTTTTATGGCAGTTTTATTTTAATGGAGAGAGTGAAATAAGTATCTGATCCCGAAGATTTGTGCCCATGTGACACACAGGCTCAATCAATCAATCAACCAATCAAATAATCCTGATCTAAACTTATTATGTGTCCACAGAATCAATTTCTTCCATTACAACCTCTCTACCATCATGGGCAAGACCAATGAGATGTCAAAGGATGCCGGGTACAATATTGTAGACCTGCACAAGGCTGGATAACCTACAAGACCATCAGCAAGAATGTTGGTGCAAATATTCAGAAATGAAATAAACATAAAATGACCATCAGACACCCTCAGTCTGAGCTCCATGTAAGATCTTGTCTTGTCATGTAGTAAGGATGATCAAAGCCCAAAACTACATGGGAGGGGCTAACGATCTAAAGGCAGTCAGCACCGTGGTCACCAAGAACACCACTAGTAACACTACGCTGTAATGGATTGAACTCTTGCAGCACCCTTTTAAAGTTTGTTAGTGAACATCTAAATTAATTAGAGAAAGCTTGGTAGGAAATGCTGTGGTCAGATGAAACCAAAATGAGACTCTTTGGCATCAACTCGACTCGCTGTATTTGGAGAAAGACAAATGCTGAGTATGACATAAAGAACACCATCCCCACAGTCAAGCATGGCAGTGGAAGCATTATGCTTTGAGGCTGTTTTTCTGCTAAGGGTACAGGATGACTTCAGCGGATTGAATCTTGGACAAGAGCCTCCTTCTCTTAGCCAAAAACAATGAGGATAGGTCGTGGATGGGTCTTCCAACATGACAAAGACCCAAAACATGCCACCAAGGCAACAAAGCAATAGCTAAAGAAGAAGCACAATAAGGTTATGGAGTGGCCTGCCCAGTCTGCAGACCTCAATTCTGTAGAAAATTTGTCGAGGTAGTTAAAGTTTCGAGTTTCCAAGCATTGTTTTTGCTTGGGGATCAAGCACTTATTTTACTTAATGACATGCAAATCAATTTATAACTTTCATGTAATATGTTTTTTCAGGATTTTTGTTCAGTATTCAGTATTATTTCCCCCACCATTAGGGTATGAGTGGAGAACTACTGAGCTTCAAAACAGTATGCAAACCTTTCTGTTCTGAAACTAAGCATGTCCTTCAAATGTTAAATGGAAAACAGTCTGCAGTTATACAGGGTTTTTTCTTTTTATAACCTTAGCAGCAACACAGAGGATGTTACAGTATGATTCTCATTCACATGCAAACTCATACAATAATGATCCCGAAGACAAAAAGGAAAAGGAATAAATGAAAGAAATAAAGATAGAAGAAAAGCGCAACATAAAAGCGTGGGAGCGTTGATGATGATATGCGATGATGAGCTGGATATGACTGGGTCAGATCACGTGTGCCGTGTTAAAGCATAACTGAATAATTCAAAACAACATAAAGTCAGCACAGAACAAGGTTTTTCTTAGTGCTCTGCTACAGATCCCAGCACAGCAACCACACTGTCTAGAATAAAACAGAAGGAACTTAAGTGGACATTTTAGGGTCAGAGCCCAGCTGTACAGGCTGCTGATACTCTCTACTTGAAATTGTGAATGTGCTGATGGGTGAAGCACAACCGGGAGGAACTACGTGTCTATCAACTAGCTTTGATATCCTGTGTTCTCCTGTGGTATGTTTCTAAGCCCAATAAAATACAGAAGAATTCGTGAAGGAAAAAGGCTGATTAAGGGGGTTGTGAGTGGAGAAGTGTGCTGTATTCACAGATGGATAATTCACATTAGGACCATATGAGTCCCTCCCAGCTTGCCCTCGATGCTCCCCCTCTCTTGCCTTTAGCAACTGTTTTGTGTTTCCTCCTGATTTCAGATGTGATTACTTAAAGCCGCTTGGCCAGGCCACATGAGATGGCATTTGCTCTCCTCCACCTCCTTCTCTTGTGCTATTCCTCTGCCTCTTTTGTTGCTGTCTACTCTGTGCAGCGGCATGTTTCTAATTATCCCAGCTGAAGAAGGCTGCCCAGAGAATCAGTGGAATTAGTTTAAAGTAACTGATTCCCTGCGAGCGCAACATGAAGGAATATTTTCGTGGAGGCTATGTGGTATCAGCTCATGTAAATGAAATGTGCATTACAAACGTAAAAATCTCACAAGGCTTCACATGCAACCAAAATGGGAAAAAGGGGAAATATTTATTGTTATGTGGACTTTTATCTTTATACTTTTTATTCTTTATTTTCTATATTTGCTCCAGTATCTATTTAATATACTGTGCTGTGCAAAAGTCAAGCAACCCCTCATTTCTTTATATTTTGCTGGGAAAATGGGTACTAGGGGCAGAGATGTATTGAAATAGGTTCAAACATACAGGAACACAGCAGACAGAGTAGTTACTGTTCTATTTTTGGGCCTGAAAGTCAGTATTTGGTACGACCAGCTTTAATCTTCACCACAAACTTGAGTCTTTTGGACAAGGTTTTGTGTCATTTCTTTAACTAGCCTTCAGGAATAGTTTTCCAGGTTTCTTAAAGGACATTCCATAGCTCTTAATGGATGTTGGCTGCCTTTTGTTCTGTTCTCTGTCAAGATGATCCCACTGCTTTAGTAATGTAGAGGTCCGGGGTGTGGGGAGATTAGTCTATGACTGATGGCGTTCCATTGTGAGTGTGTTTTATCCAGGTATGCTTTTACACCACTGGCAGTGTGTTTGGGATCATTTGGGATCAGCGGCCAGATGTATCGCTCAGGTCCTGTGTCAGGTCTGTGCTGGATATTTCCAGTTTCTTAAGAACATGACTTTTATCTCCAATTGTCTGCTTTCCCCAGATTTTAAGGACGCACAGCACACCAAGCTGAGATATGCCAAGTTT